>NC_137348.1:3045978-3058478 GCF_965287045.1 Carcharhinus amblyrhynchos
TTTTGTAGTTCCTTGCGGTCTTGGGCAGAGCAGGAGCCCAGACCGAGCTGTGATACAACCAGAAAGAATGCTTTCTATGGGGCATCTGTAAAAGTTGATGAGCGTCGTCGCTGACATTCCAAATTTCCTTAGCCTTCTGAGAAAGTAGAGGTGTTGATGGGGCTTTCTGAACTATAGTGTCGGCATGGGGGGACCAGGACAGGGTGTTGGTGATCTGGACACCTAAAAACTTGAAGCTCTCGACCCTTTCTACTTCATCCCCGTTGATGTAGACAGGGGCATTTCTCCTTTACACTTCCTGAAGCCAATGACTATCTCTTTCATTCTGCTAACATTGAGGGAGAGATTATTATTGCCGCACCAGTTCACCAGATTCTCGATCTCATTCCTGTTCTCTGAGAACTGAGTCCAAATTTAAGCACAAAAAAGTATATCAATCTTTGACTTGTCCGTGAGGAGCGGGTGGAGGAACGCAGTCATTCCTGGTTCTGGTCGTGCTGACTTCAGTAGGTGAACAGCCGGTTTGGAGATTCCAGCCTTCCGCTGATTGGCTCAGTTGTGGCCCTGTTTCCTTTGCGGCTGCTGCTTTTCTGATTGAGTTTGTTTCAGCAACCAGAGACGGAGAGAGAGAGACAATTGCGACAAAACCTCTGCATGGGGTCCACTGTTGTTGACCTTCCTCCTGTGTCACACCTGCTGACACACCCACCATTGGTTGACCAAGTTTTACAGTTGGTTTTCATCCTAGGTTTTCCACATTCCTGGAAGGTGAACACCCACAATCCAGCCTGGGACATTGCTCACTGCATATCATTCCAACTGAGATGATTATCAGCTCTCATTGTCTCCCATTATCTCCACAAGAGATGACAGTTAGTTACTTTGTGGCTTTGTTTAGATTCCAGGATATGGTTCCGATGTTTGTCTCTTAGTAACACCACCACAATTCAATCAATAACTGAATTGACAACTTGTATGTCTCGTTAGTCTTATTTGAACTTCCATATTTGATACATAATTAGGGGTCTTTCCTTCATTGTAATGATGCTATATATCATTTTATAAGGGGCAGGCAGTTCCTTGGCACAGCAGACATCAAGGATCACATACACAACCCCTTACCCTCTGACACCATTGATTCATAGGATCCCTACAGGGCAGAATGAGGCCATTCAGCCCATCAAGTCTGTACCAACGCTCAACAGAGCATCTTATTCAGGGCCTATCGCTGTAACACCTCATATTTACCTCACCAATCCACCTAACCTGCAGATCCTTGGACCTGTGCCCTCCCCGCCATATTCCTGAGATAGCACTGACCGCTCGGTGCTTGGAACTGTCCACCAATCACATCAGAGGAAGGTGTGTGAGAGGGTGCGAGGGAATCCACTCTCTGCCATGTTGAAGTTGAGTTGCTGCCGATTGGACAGCAGGACGTCAGCTCCAGTTTCATCGCGGAAAATCAAAGGTCAGTGACTCAGAATCCCAGCCCTGGATTCAACAACCAGCCCAAAGACTGAGTACAACTCACAGACCAGCACTCTGCGTCAGCACTGAGGGAGTGCCGCACTGTCAGAGGGTCAGTGCTGAGGGAGTGCCGCACTGTCAGAGGGTCAGTGCTGAGGGAGTGCCACACTGTCAGAGGGTCAGTGCTGAGGGAGTGCCGCACTGTCAGAGGGTCAGTGCTGAGGGAGTGCCGCACTGTCAGAGGGTCAGTGCTGAGGGAGTGCCGCACTGTCAGAGGGTCAGTGCTGAGGGAGTGCCGCACTGTCAGAGGGTCAGTGCTGAGGGAGTGCTGCACTGTCAGAGAGTCAGTGCTGAGGGAGTGCCGCACTGTCAGAGGGTCAGTGCTGAGGGAGCGCCGCACTGTCAGAGGGTCAGTGCTGAGGGAGTGCCGCACTGTCAGAAGGTCAGTACTGAGGGAGTGCCGCACTGTCAGAGGGTCAGTGCTGAGGGAGTGCCGCACTGTCAGAGGGTCAGTGCTGAGGGAGTGCCGCACTGTCAGAGGGTCAGTGCTGAGGGAGTGCCGCACTGTCAGAAGGTCAGTACTGAGGGAGTGCCGCACTGTCAGAGGGTCAGTGCTGAGGGAGTGCCGCACTGTCAGAAGGTCAGTGCTGAGGGAGTGCCGCACTGTCAGAAGGTCAGTACTGAGGGAGCGCCGCACTGTCAGAGGGTCAGTGCTGAGGGAGTGCCGCACTGTCAGAAGGTCAGTACTGAGGGAGTGCCGCACTGTCAGAGGGTCAGTGCTGAGGGAGTGCCGCACTGTCAGAGGGTCAGTGCTGAGGGAGTGCCGCACTGTCAGAGGGTCAGTGCTGAGGGAGTGCCGCACTGTCAGAGGGTCAGTGCTGAGGGAGTGCCGCACTGTCAGAGGGTCAGCGCTGAGGGAGTGTCGCACTGTCAGAGGGTCAGTGCTGAGGGAGCGCCGCACTGTCAGAGGGTCAGTGCTGAGGGAGTGCCGCACTGTCAGAAGGTCAGTACTGAGGGAGTGCCGCACTGTCAGAGGGTCAGTGCTGAGGGAGTGCCGCACTGTCAGAGGGTCAGTGCTGAGGGAGTGCCGCACTGTCAGAGGGTCAGTGCTGAGGGAGTGCCGCACTGTCAGAAGGTCAGTACTGAGGGAGTGCCGCACTGTCAGAGGGTCAGTGCTGAGGGAGTGCCGCACTGTCAGAGGGTCAGTGCTGAGGGAGTGCCACACTGTCAGAGGGTCAGTGCTGAGGGAGTGCCGCACTGTCAGAGGGTCAGTGCTGAGGGAGTGCCGCACTGTCAGAGGGTCAGTGCTGAGGGAGTGCCGCACTGTCAGAGGGTCAGTGCTGAGGGAGTGCCGCACTGTCAGAGGGTCAGTGCTGAGGGAGTGCCGCACTGTCAGAGAGTCAGTGCTGAGGGAGTGCCGCACTGTCAGAGGGTCAGTGCTGAGGGAGCGCCGCACTGTCAGAGGGTCAGTGCTGAGGGAGTGCCGCACTGTCAGAAGGTCAGTACTGAGGGAGTGCCGCACTGTCAGAGGGTCAGTGCTGAGGGAGTGCCGCACTGTCAGAGGGTCAGTGCTGAGGGAGTGCCGCACTGTCAGAGGGTCAGTGCTGAGGGAGTGCCGCACTGTCAGAAGGTCAGTACTGAGGGAGTGCCGCACTGTCAGAGGGTCAGTGCTGAGGGAGTGCCGCACTGTCAGAAGGTCAGTGCTGAGGGAGTGCCGCACTGTCAGAAGGTCAGTACTGAGGGAGCGCCGCACTGTCAGAGGGTCAGTGCTGAGGGAGTGCCGCACTGTCAGAAGGTCAGTACTGAGGGAGTGCCGCACTGTCAGAGGGTCAGTGCTGAGGGAGTGCCGCACTGTCAGAGGGTCAGTGCTGAGGGAGTGCCGCACTGTCAGAGGGTCAGTGCTGAGGGAGTGCCGCACTGTCAGAGGGTCAGTGCTGAGGGAGTGCCGCACTGTCAGAGGGTCAGCGCTGAGGGAGTGTCGCACTGTCAGAGGGTCAGTACTGAGGGAGCGCCGCACTGTCAGAGGGTCAGTGCTGAGGGAGTGCCGCACTGTCAGAAGGTCAGTACTGAGGGAGTGCCGCACTGTCAGAGGGTCAGTGCTGAGGGAGTGCCGCACTGTCAGAGGGTCAGTGCTGAGGGAGTGCCGCACTGTCAGAGGGTCAGTGCTGAGGGAGTGCCGCACTGTCAGAAGGTCAGTACTGAGGGAGTGCCGCACTGTCAGAGGGTCAGTGCTGAGGGAGTGCCGCACTGTCAGAAGGTCAGTGCTGAGGGAGTGCCGCACTGTCAGAAGGTCAGTGCTGAGGGAGCGCCGCACTGTCAGAGGGTCAGTGCTGAGGGAGTGCCGCACTGTCAGAAGGTCAGTACTGAGGGAGTGCCGCACTGTCAGAGGGTCAGTGCTGAGGGAGCGCCGCACTGTCAGAGGGTCAGTGCTGAGGGAGTGCCGCACTGTCAGAGGGTCAGTGCTGAGGGAGCGCCGCACTGTCAGAGGGTCAGTGCTGAGGGAGTGCCGCACTGTCAGAAGGTCAGTACTGAGGGAGTGCCGCACTGTCAGAGGGTCAGTGCTGAGGGAGTGCCGCACTGTCAGAGGGTCAGTGCTGAGGGAGTGCCGCACTGTCAGAGGGTCAGTGCTGAGGGAGTGCCGCACTGTCAGAGGGTCAGTGCTGAGGGAGTGCCGCACTGTCAGAGGGTCAGCGCTGAGGGAGTGTTGCACTGTCAGAGGGTCAGTGCTGAGGGAGCGCCGCACTGTCAGAGGGTCAGTGCTGAGGGAGTGCCGCACTGTCAGAGGGTCAGTGCTGAGGGAGTGCCGCACTGTCAGAGGGTCAGTGCTGAGGGAGTGCCGCACTGTCAGAGGGTCAGTACTGAGGGAGTGCCGCACTGTCAGAGGGTCAGTGCTGAGGGAGTGCCGCACTGTCAGAGGGTCAGTGCTGTGGATCTGGAGTCACGTGTAGGCCAGACAGGGTAAGGACGGCAGATTTCCTTCCCTAAAGGACATTATTGAGCCAGATGGGTTTTTCCGACAATCGACAATGGTTTCCTGGTCATCAGTAGATTCTTAATTCCAGATTTTTATTGAATTCAAATTTCACCATCTGCTGTGGTGGGATTCGAACCCGGGTCCCCAGAGCATTCCCCTGGGATTACTACTGAGAATACCACTGCATCACAGCCTCCTCTGTAAAATACTGCTGGAATTGGGGGCAGGAATGTGATCCCGAAACCTGTCCACTCTTACTAATTTTTGATTTGATTTATTATTGTCTCATTTATTGGGACACAGTGAAAAGTATTGTTTGTTGTGTGCTATACAGACAAAGCATACTGTTCAGAGAGAAGGAAAGGAGAGGGTACAGAATGTAGTGTTACAGTCACTGCGAGGGTGTAGAGAAAGATCAACTTAATGCGAGGTAGGTCCATTCAAGAGTCTGACAGCAGCAGGGGAGAAGCTGTTCTTGAGTCGGTCGGTACGGGACCTCAGACTTTTTCCCGATGGAAGAAGGTGGAAGAGAGAATGTCCGGGATGCGTGGGGTCCTTAATTATACCGGCTGTTTTTCCAAGGCAGCGGGAAGTGTAGACAGAGTCAATGGATGGGAGGCTGGTTTGCGTGACGGATTGGGGCTACATTCACCACCTTTTATAATCTGGGAAGGGGGGATTCCAGACGCATCCTCCCCATTGCCCACCTTCGGGAGAGAGGCGTGGGCTTGCGGGGGGGGGTGGGGGAATGAAGCTCTGATAAGGAACGGGGGATTTGGGGGGGGGGGGTGGGTGAGACTGAAATGGGGTGGGAGTCCCGGGGCTGGGGAAAGTCTGTCACCTCCTGAGACAGCGACCCGGGGCAAACTGGAGAGATCCTTGTGTGAAATAAACCCCTGGGGCTGAACTGCATCCCCGGAGAAGATGGAGTTGCTCATTTTACAAACGCAGCCTGAGAAAAATATGTAAAAACGAACCCCCCCCCCCCACCGGTCCGTATCTCAGGAATAGAAATCGCTGCAAACAGACTCAGTGTTTTGACATTAGCGATGCACATTCTCCCTTACAATTTGCATACGTGAGCATCCCACCCCAGCCGTTCAAAGCTTCTCCAAAACAATCGCACAATTTTAATTTTTCAAATCAGTTCTGACATCGCCAGCGAGGAGTGAGCCTCTCTCGGAACGCACGCTAATAAAATTCAAAAATAATTTACATGGGGAGCGGAGACTGACTGACAGCTGGTTGCTATGGAGAGATTCCCTTGGGCTCTCGCTCCAAGCTACTGACGGCAGCCAAGAGAATCAGAGAATTCATCCATCCTCCCACTCACGTGAGCCCGACTCTAACTCCAGCTGCCCTCTCTGTCACGTCAACTCTCACTGCACCGTGTCTGGGGAGGGGAGAGAGGGAGGATGTGAGGCTGACGGGCTGTGGGGGGGCGGTGTCAGCACCCCAGGCGGTGTGAGCGAGTCGCTGTGGGCACCCCCCCCCCCTCTCGCACCCCTCCCCCGCGGTGCAAACACTGAGGCCCGGCTCCCACACACATCGACACGGAGGGATTAATGCCCCGTGGGGCCAGGCTCTGATCTGGGGGCTGTGCGGGGGGCGGGGTGGGTGGGGGAGCGGGGATGGTGGTGGGGGGTGTGGGGGGGGTGTCCATGTTGATATTCCGCTGTCGATAGCCGGCCCCCCACAACCCCACCCCCGCCAGCCGCAACGGTTCCATTGGCGACGAGAACCGGCCCCACTCGCTGCGATGGGCCCAGGGCCCGCGACGACGAGTGGGGCCTGCGCCCGCTCCCGGGATGGTCCTCAGACCCACCCGCAGCCCGTTTAGCACTCTTGTAAAGTCCGCCGACGGAGCTGATGTGAGAGAGGATCTGGGCACAGCAAGATCCCACAGAGAGAGCAACCTGAGGGTGGCCCAGGTCCTCCACTTTTCATGTGATAAACATTGACCCACAGGACATTGCAAAGACCCCCTCCACACTACTGCTCACACCAACCCCTCCCACACAAACTGCCCCCCCACACCCCACCCACACACCTGCCCCCACTCCCCACCCACACACCTGTCCCCCCTCCATCCACCGCTTACCCAACCCCACTGCTCTTCCTCAATTTTTGGCCATGGGATTTTTTTACCATGACTTCAGGATGAAGGTAGATCCTCAGTTTAGTGTCACATCTGGAAGACAGCTCTTCTGACAGTGTGGCACTCCCTCAGCACTGACCCTCTGACAGTGCGGCACTCCCTCAGCACTGACCCTCTGACAGTGCGGCACTCCCTCAGCACTGACCCTCTGACAGTGCGGCACTCCCTCAGCACTGACCCTCTGACAGTGCGGCGCTCCCTCAGCACTGACCCTCTGACAGTGCGGCACTCCCTCAGCACTGACCCTCTGACAGTGCAGCACTCCCTCAGTACTGACCCTCTGACAGTGCGGCACTCCCTCAGTACTGACCCTCTGACAGTGCGGCACTCCCTCAGTACTGAATCTCTGACAGTGCGGCACTCCCTCAGCACTGACCCTCTGACAGTGCGGCGCTCCCTCAGCACTGACCCTCTGACAGTGCGGCACTCCGTCAGCACTGACCCCCTGACAGTGCGGCACTCCCTCAGCACTGACCCTCTGACAGTGCAGCACTCCCTCAGTACTGACCCTCTGACAGTGCGGCACTCCCTCAGTACTGACCCTCTGACAGTGCGGCACTCCCTCAGCACTGACCCTCTGACAGTGCGGCACTCCCTCAGCACTGACCCTCTCACAGTGCGGCACTCCCTCAGCACTGACCCTCTGACAGTGCGGCACTCCCTCAGCACTGACCCTCTGACAGTGCGGCACTCCCTCAGCACTGACCCTCTGACAGTGCGGCACTCCCTCAGCACTGACCCTCTGACAGTGCGGCACTCCCTCAGCACTGACCCTCTGACAGTGCGGCACTCCCTCAGCACTGACCCTCTGACAGTGCGGCACTCCCTCAGCACTGACCCTCTGACAGTGCGGCACTCCCTCAGCACTGACCCTCTGACAGTGCGGCGCTCCCTCAGCACTGACCCTCTGACAGTGCGGCACTCCCTCAGCACTGACCCTCTGACAGTGCGGCACTCCCTCAGCACTGACCCTCTGACAGTGCGGCACTCCCTCAGTACTGACCCTCTGACAGTGCGGCACTCCCTCAGTACTGAATCTCTGACAGTGCGGCACTCCCTCAGCACTGACCCTCTGACAGTGCGATACTATCCAAGTGTTGACCCAAGAAGAAGAAAGAGGTACATGACATGTTCAGGCAGCTGGGATGAAGTGAACCCCTTGAAGAGTACAGAGGGTGCAGGAATGGAGTTAAGAGAAAAATCAGGAGGGCAAAAAGAGAGATGGGATTCTTTTGGCAGATAAGGTGAAGGATGATCCAAAGAACTTCTACAAATACACAAAGAACAAAAGATTAAGAAGGGAAAGAGAGTAGGTCCTCGTAAGGACCAACAAGGATTTCTGTGTGCGGATCCACAAGAGATGGGTGGGATCCTAAATAAATATTTCTCATCAGTATTTACTATTGAGAAAGGCATGGGTGTTCGGGAACTTGGGGAAATAAATAGTGATGTCTTGAGGAGTGAACATATTACAGAGAAGAAGGTGCTGGAAGTCCTAAAGTGCATCAAGGTAGATAAATCCCCGGAACCTGATGTATATCCCAGGACAGTGTGGGATACCAGGCAGGAAATTGCCACAATTACCTCCCTAGCCTCCCACAGTGTCCTGGGATACACGTCATCGGGTCCCGGGGATTTATCTACCTCGATGCACCTTAAGATTAGCCGAGATATTTCAATCATCGATAGTCACGGGTGAAGATCGGAGAGGGGCAAATGTTGTGCCTTTGTTTAAAAAGGGCTGCAGGGAAAAGCCTGGGAACTACAGGCCGGTGAGCCTCACATCTGTGGTGGGTAAATTGTTGGAAGGTATTTTGAGAAACAGGATCTACAGGCATTTAGAGACACAAGGACTGATTCGGGACAGTCAGCATGGCTTTGTGAGTGGAAAATCATGTCTCACAAATTTGACTGAGTTTTTTGAAGGGGTAACCAAGAAGGTAGATGAGGGCAGTGCAGTTGATGTTATCTACATGGATTTTAGCAAGGTCTTTGACAAGGTACCACATGGTAGGTTGTTGCATAAGGTTAAATCTCACGGGATCCAAGGTGAGGTATCTAAATGGATACAAAATTAGCTTCTGGCCAGTGGTGTGCCTCAGGGATCAGTGCTGGGTCCACTGTTATTTGTCATTTATATTAATGATTTGGATGAGAATATAGGGGGCATGGTTAGTAAGTTTGCAGATGATACCAAGATTGGTGGCATAGTGGACAGTGAAGAAAGTTATCTCCAATTGCAACCGAATCTTAATCAATTGGGCCAGTGGGCTGACGAATGGCAGATGGAGTTTAATTTAGATAAATGCGAGGTGATGCATTTTGGTTGATTGAACCAGGGCAGGACTTACTTAGTTAATGGTTGGGGAGAGTTACAGAACAAAGAGATCGAGGAGTACAGGTTCATAGCTCCTTGAAAGTGGAGTCACAGGTGGACAGAGTGGTGAAGAAGGCATTCGGCATGCTTGATTTCATTGGTCAGAACATTGAATACAGGAGTTGGGACGTCTTGTTGGAGTTGTACAAAACATTGGTAAGGCCACACTTGGAATACTGTGTACAGTTCTGGTCACCCTATTATAGAAAGGATATTATTAAACTAGAAAGAGTGCAGAAAAGATTTACTAGGATGCTACTGGGACTTGATGGATTGAGTTATAAAGAGAGGCTGGATAGACTGGGACATTTTCTCTGGAGTGCAGGAGGCTGAGGGGTGATCTTATAGAGGTCTATAAAATAATGAGGGGCACAGATCAGCGAGATAGTCAATATCTTTTCCCAAAGGTAGGGGAGACTAAAACTAGAGGGCAGAGGTTTAAGGTGAGAGGGGCAATTGTTTCACACAGAGGGTGGTGAGTGTCTGGGACAAGCTGCCAGAGGCAGTAGGAGAGGTGTGTACAATTTTGTCTTATAAAAAGCATTTAGACAGTTACATGGGTACGAGGGGTATAGAGGGATATGGGCCAAATGCGGGCAATTGGGATTATCTTAGGGGTTTAAAAAAAAAGGCAGCATGGACAAGTTGGGCCGAATGGCCTGTTTCCCTGCTGTAAACCTCTATAACTCTATCTTCAGCTGCTTCATCAATGACCTTCCCTCCGTCAGGTCAGAGGTGGGGATGTTCATGACGCCTGCTCAATGTTCAACACCATTCATAGAAACATCGAGAATACAAGCAGGAGTAGACCATTCGGTCCTTCGAGCCTGCTCCACTGCTCAGTGTGATCGGGGCTGCTCCTCGATCTCAGTGCCATAGTCCTGCTCTCTCCCCATTCCCCCCAACACCTTCAGTGATAGAAATTAGTACTTCTTTCTTCAATATATTCAGTGATTTGGTCTCCACAGAACGGAAAACACACAGGAACAGGCCCTTCAGCCCACCAAGTCTGCACTAACACAGATGCCTCTCTAACCTAATACTTTCTTGCCTCTATGTGGTCCATATCTCTCTATTCCCCTATATTCATGTATCTATCCAGCTGCCTCCTGAACATTGTTACAGAATCTGCTCCCACCCCCTCCTCCAGCAGCACGTTCCAGGCATTCCCCACCCTCTGTGTGAAAAACTTCCCCCTCACATCTCTTTAAACCTTCTCCCTCTCACCTCAGATCCCATCTGACTTCACCTTCTATACCAGCCTGTCACGAGGAACCTTATTGAAGGTTTTACTAAAGTCCATATAAACAACATCCGCTGCCCTGCCCTGGTTAATGTTTCTTGCCATTTCCTCAAAGAACTCAATCAAGTTTGTGAGTCACAATCTCCCCTTCACAAAACCTTCTTAGCCAATCGCTAATAAGCCTGTTCTCTCCAAGATGTGAGCACGTCCTGTCCCTAAGGATCTTCTCCAATCATTTCCCCACCGCTGATGGAAGGCTCACAGGCCTTTAATTTCCCAAATTGTCTCTTCTGCCCTCCTTAAACAGAGGAACGATGTCAGCCACTCTCCAATCCTCTGGTACCCGTGGCTAAAGAGGATACAAAGATTTTGGCCAAGGCCTCAGCCATTTCTTCCCGCACCTCTCTCAGTATTCTGGGATAGACCCTGGGGGACATACTTGTGCGGAATTGTTAACAGCTGACTTTGTAAAGATTCCCATATATCGGACGTGGATTTACCCTCAAACAGCCGCCCCCAGTCTACATTCCCGAGCTCCTGCCCAATACCGTTGTAGTTAGCATTCCCCGGTTTAGTATTTTCACTCTGTCAGCTTTCTGTGGTAGAGAATTCCACAGCTTCACCACCCCCTGAGTGAAGAACTCTTTTCTCATCTCATTTCTGAATCACTTCCCGTGTATCCGGAGACTGTGACCCCTTGTTCTAGACCCACCCCCCCAGCCAAAGGATACAATATTCCTGCTTCCAGCCTATTCTGGCCTGTCAGAATTCTATACCTTTCAATGAGGGCCCCTCTCCTTCTTCAGGGGATACAGGCCCAGTTGACCCAATCTCTCCCCATACGACAATCCAGGAATCAGGCTGGTGAACCTTTGCTGCACTCCCTCTGTGGTAAGCATATCCTTTCTCAGACAAGGAGACCAAAACTGCGCACAACACCCCAGGTGTGGTCTCACCGAGGCCCTGTGCAGCCTCAGTCATCCATCCTCGCTCCTGTACTCAAATCCTCTTGGCCAACGTTCCATCTGCCTTCCTAACCGCTTGCTGTCAGTGACTGGTGCACTAGGACGCCCAGGTCCCTCTTTATTTTGCCATTCTATCACCGTATAAACAACTCTGTCATTCTGTTTCTCTGTCTGAAGTGGGTAACTCCACATTTATCTGCATTACATTTCATCTGTGTATTTGCCCACTCACTGAATTGTCTGAAGCCTCCTCACAACTCACAATCCCACCAAGTTTTGTGTCATCAGCAAATTTGAAAATATTACATTTGGTTCCCTCATCCAAATCCTTGATAAACGTGGTGAATAGCGTGGGTTCCGGCACTGATCCCTGTGGGACCCCACGAATCGCAGTCTGCACTTTGAAAAAGACCCTTTTATTCCTACTCCCTGTTTCCTGTCAGCAAATCCAAGCTAATATCTAATCCCCTATCCCATGCGGTTTAATTTTACACACTAATCTCTCAGGTGGAATTTTATTAAAAGCTTTTTGAAAATCCAAATACATCACATCTACTGCATCTCCCTTATCTACTCTACTAGTGATGTCCTCAAAAAAACTCCAGTGGCTTTGTTAAACATGATTTCCCTTTCATAAATCCATGCTGACTTTGTCCATTCTTGTTGATAGTTTAAGTGTCCTGTTATTGCCTCTTTTATGATGTGGGTATGCCGGCGTTGGACTGGCGTAAACACAGTAAAAAGTGTTGTCAGACTTTTTACATTGCCTCTTTTATAACAGACTTTAGCATTTCCCCAACCACTAACGTTAGGCTAACTGTAATTATCTGTTTTCTCCCTTCTTCCTTTTACTGGGGTTACATTTGACACCCTCCAAACTGCTGGGAATATTCCAGAATTTTAGAAGGTGATAACCAATGCATTGACTAATTCCAAGGCCACCTCTCTCAGTATCCCGGGATGTAGGTTATCTGGCCCTGGGGGTTTAGCAGCTTTCAATCCCATTTATTTATCCAGTGCTATTTTTTACTAATAATTTCCTTCAGCTCCTCTGCACTGAAGCATTCATTCCTCAGCACTTCTGGAAAGTTATTTGTATCTTCCTCAATGAATACAGGACTAAAATAATGTTTAATTCCTCTTTCTCTGTTATACGTTCCCCTGTTTGTAAGGAAGCTGTCTTCACTAATCTTTTCATTTTCCTTTCTTCTTTCTCTTTCCTTCTTGTAGAAGTCTTTACAGTTCAATTTCATGTTACTTGCACATTCCCTCACTGTGGCTGGGTCAAAACCCTGGAGGTCCCTCCCTAACATCGT
>NC_137348.1:3063478-3153478 GCF_965287045.1 Carcharhinus amblyrhynchos
GTGGAAACAGACTCAACCGGAACTTTCAAAAGGGGGACTTGGAGGAATGTTTGGGAAGGAGACTATTGCAGGGCCAATGGGACAGAGCTGCTGGCAGTGGCATGATGGGCCAAATGGTCTCTACACCATGTGACCCTGTGCAGCCTGGGCCACAGTACAAGATCTGGGAAGATGAGTTCAAATCCCATCACTCCGCTGTGGAAAATTAAATTCGGAAAATCAAAAATAAAAACAGTCTGAGTGACAGAAAACCACTGGTTTATCCCAGTGAAGATATCTGCTTCACTCATGTCCCTTTAGGGAAGGAAATCTGCCATCCTTACCCGGTCTGGCCTACATGTGACTCCAGAGCCACAGCAATGTATCTCCCCGCATTGGTCCAACAAACTTAGCTCCACCCAGTCACATGACTCTGCCTCTCTCAATTGATCCAATCAAAACCTTCCTCTGAAACGCCAGAGGAAAACCAAACAACAAAAAAGCACGAGGTCAGATTCACCCAAACCCACCCCTCAGTGAAACCAACCATTAAACTGCATTCTCAGCATGTGAGCTGCCCGATGTAGACAAGTCGGCACCGTGTAAAACAGAGATGAATTTTAAACATATCCTCTACAGGAATCATGATAAAGATACATTTCTTTCAGGCACAGTATCGTCACAAACTACTCCGTGCTACTGAGGGAATGCTGCACTGATGGAGTGCAGAGGTGTGGGGGGCGGAGTGGGGCGGGGTTTGGTTTGAGTGTGGGGAGTGTGCATCGGGAAGGGCATGGTGGGTGGGGGATGGGGTGGGTGGAATGGGGGTGTCTGGGATCGGGATGTTGGGGTGAGGAGTGGGGGTGGGTGGAGTGGAGGGGTGTGAGGGTGTGGGGACTAGGGGTGGGGATGGAGTTGAGTGGGGGGGAAGTCTGGTGTGGAGGCGGCTGTGTATGGGGAGAGACAGAGAGGGGGAGTTGGGGAGTGGGGGTGTTGTGGAGTGGAGGATGTGTATAGGGAAGAGCAGGGGTGAGCAGTGAGGGGTGAGCGGTGGGGGGGTAGTGGGGAGAGGGTGTGGGGGGGTGTCTGGGAAGGGGCAGGATGTGAGCAGTGAGAGGTGTGGGGTGTCTGGGGGGGTGGTGTGGGGGTATGTCTGGGGAGGGGTAGGGTGGGACGGGTTGGGGTGGAATGGGGGTGTGTGAGGAGGTGGGAGTGGGGGGGGGGGTTGTGGAGTGGGGGTGTGTCTTGGGACTTGGGTTGGATCTGGGGGGTGAGCAGTGGGGGGGGTGTCTGGGAAGGAGCAGTGGGGTGGGCTCTGGGGGGGGGAGCAGTGGGGGGGGGGTGTGTCTGGGGATGAGTAGGGGGTCAGATCTGGGGGTGAGCGTTGGGGGGGTTGTCTGGGGGGGAGCAGGGGGTCAGTTCTGGGGGTGAGCAGTGGGGGGTGTGTCTGGGGATGAGTAGGGGGTCAGTTCTGGGGGTGAGTGTTGGGGGGGTTGTCTGGGGGGGAGCAGGGGGGTCAGTTCTGGGGGTGAGCGTTGGGGGGGGTTGTCTGGGGGGGAGCAGGGGGTCAGTTCTGGGGGTGAGCAGTGGGGGGTGTGTCTGGGGATGAATAGGGGGTCAGTTCTGGGGGTGAGCAGTGGGGGGTTGTCTGGGGGGGAGCAGAGGGGTCAGTTCTGGGGGGGTGAGCAGTGGGGGGGGTGTGTCTGGGGATGAGTAGGGGGGTCAGTTCTGGGGGTGAGTGTTGGGGGGGGTTGTCTGGGGGGGAGCAGGGGGGTCAGTTCTGGGGGTGAGCAGTGGGGGGGGTGTGTCTGGGGATGAGTAGGGGGTTCTGGGGGGGGTGAGCAGTTGGGGGGGGGTGGTGTGTGTATGTGTGGGGGTCTGGGGGGTTCCAGGCTGTTGATCTCTGCCTCTTGTGGAGGACTAACCCCCCCCTCCCTCTCCCCCTGGGGGTGGGGATGCTGGGGCTCGGGGCTGGGTGGACGGGAGCTGGACTCTGGCCGCAGTGAGGGGCTGTGTCGGGGCAGCTTTGTGAATCGCTGCCCTGTAAACCCAGCCAGAAACTCCATCCACAAAACACCCCACACTCATGGCCAGGAACGCAGCCGTTCCCATGGAGATGGCCTTTCCCCTTGAAAGGTTTTGATAGATTTGATTTGAACGCCGGCATTGTGGGAATGGGAGGAAACGCAGAGAGCAGCAAGACACCAGGACGTGAACAGTTATTAAAAACTCCGAAAGGAGCAGCGCCGGGTTCCTCCGCACTGAAAATAAAAACACTAAAAGCTTTCCGCATCGAGAATATATTTATTCCCACAGCCAGGGCAGATTTCTACACCTCCTGTCTCACTCTCACACCCTCCCCTGTCCTGCTGGGATTTACAGAGTGTTCATTCCACACCCGGAGAGTCCCACTCACCCCCTCACTCACCCTCAATCCAGTCACCAACAGCCAGCAATAACCCAGACACAGGCATTTAAACCCACTCCCACTGCAGTACTGAGGGAGCACCGCACTGTCAGAGTGTCAGTGCTGAGGGAGTGCCGCACTGTCAGAGGGTCAGTGCTGAGGGAGTGCCGCACTGTCAGAGAGTCAGTGCTGAGGGAGTGCCGCACTGTCAGAGGGTCAGTGCTGAGGGAGTGCCGCACTGTCAGAGAGTCAGTGCTGAGGGAGCGCCGCACTGTCAGAGGGTCAGTGCTGAGGGAGTGCCGCACTGTCAGAGGGTCAGTGCTGAGGGAGTGCCGCACTGTCAGAGAGTCAGTGCTGAGGGAGTGCCGCACTGTCAGAGGGTCAGTGCTGAGGGAGTGCCGCACTGTCAGAGGGTCAGTGCTGAGGGAGTGCCGCACTGTCAGAGGGTCAGTGCTGAGGGAGTGCCGCACTGTCAGAGGGTCAGTGCTGAGGGAGTGCCGCACTGTCAGAGGGTCAGTGCTGAGGGAGTGCCGCACTGTCAGAGGGTCAGCGCTGAGGGAGTGCCGCACTGTCAGAGGGTCAGTGCTGAGGGAGTGCCGCACTGTCAGAGGGTCAGTGCTGAGGGAGTGCCGCACTGTCAGAGGGTCAGTGCTGAGGGAGTGCCGCACTGTCAGAGGGTCAGTGCTGAGGGAGTGCCGCACTGTCAGAGGGTCAGTGCTGGAAGGATGATGTGATTGTTCTGAATCCTGACCAGATCCCAGTGCGTGGGGGTTGAGCAGTGGGGGGGGGTTGGTGCCTGGGGAAGAGCAGGGGATGAATAATTGTCTCTTAAAAGTTGGTAAAGATTGAGATTCACAGATCTATTTTTGGAATAAAGACACGAGATTCCATAGGTTTGGAACAGATATAAATTTTACGATGCAAATTTAAGAAAGATAAAACCATCAAACCCTCGGATCAGCTGTTGATTCAGTGTAAGATATTTGACTGATTTCCTCGAGGATAATGGGCTAGTACCCATTTGTCGTTGGCAGTGTGGCTTCTTGTTCGTACTCGTTCTCCCTGAGTACATCCTCTCTTTATAAAGTTCCGCTCCCTCCTCACAATCTGTGCTTTCTGTTGTTATTTGACAATCTCTGAAATATCAGCTGGCGTTAAACGAACAAACTGTGTCCTGAGATTTCTCTGTAAAGCAGCGTCACTGGTGGGCTCTGTCTCATTGTGTGTGTACGATGTCCCTGTACAATCACAGATCTATTACAGGTGGCACAGTGGTTAGCACTGCTGCCTCACAGCACCGGGGACCTGGGTTCGATTCCCGGCTCGGGTCACTTTCTGTGTGGTCTGCGCATTCTCTCTGTGTCTGCGTGGGTTTCCTCCGGGTGCTCCAGTTTCCTTCCAGTGACCAAAGATGTGCAGGTTAGGTTGTTTGGGGATGCTAAATTCCCAATCCTGGGATATGTAGGTTAGGGGGATGAACGGGGTAAATGTGTGGCGTTCTGGGGATAGGGTTTGGGTTGGGATTGTTGCTGGTGCAGGCTCGATGGGCCGAATGGCCTCCTTCTGCATTGTTGGGTTTCTATGATTCTTCTGCGATATTTACTTGTCTTGACAATGTCCTTTGATATATGATTGAGTGTTTGACTGCCTGTACGAATCGCTTGGCCAATCCATGTGCTACTGGGAGCTGCCTGCACCTGTTGGATTTCTTTACAAGTGCTCTTCAGACTCCTCAGAACTGAACTGTGTCCCACTGTCACTTACCATTTGCTCAGGCCTCCCATATCTAGCAAATATTTCACCCAACTGTTCAATAATCAGTTCAGCTGTTGTGGATTTCATGATCACTAATTCTGACCATTTAGAATGTCCCTAAAAATAGCTGTGTGTCAGTTCCTTCATTCTCTCCACCCTCTGAGGCTCTCGTGTCGCTGTGCAAGGATTCTCCCACACAAGCACAGAGGAATATTCACTTCAAATCCCACTATAAAACTCCACTCTGGATTGTCAACTCAAGTCTTCTTGTGATGTAAAGCTTGTGGTCTGACTTTTTCCAGTGTACTTCCATTATTGTTCCTTTGTAGACCATTTCCATAACCTTCCCCATCACTGGATCGCTTCTTGTGTGTCTCTGAACCTGACATGCAGTCACAGGTCACTATTCACTTTATGTTCATAGAATTATAGAATCCTACAGTGCAGAAGGAGACCATTCGGCCCATCGAGTTTGCACTGAACACAATCCCACCCTGGCCCTATCACCATAACCCCATGCATTTACCCTAGCTAATCCCCCTGACACTAGGGGCATTTTAGCATGGCCAATCTACCTGACCCGCACATCTTTGGAGTATGAGAGAAAACCGGAGTACCCGGAGGAAACCCATGCAGACACGGGGAGAATGTGCAAACCCCACACAGACCCAATGCCAGTATTGAACCCTGGGCCCTGGCGTTGTGAGGCAGCGTGCCGCCCCAGTGCTGATGACACTTTCGTCAAGTTCCGGTTTGATTTGTAACATTGATCTTGACAAAGCTTCAACACTGGCATCATTCCCTGATTGGCAATATTTAATATTAAAGTTTATTTATTAGTCACTATTAAGACTTACAATAACACTGCAATGAAGTTACTGTGAAAATCCCCTAGTTGCCACATTCCGGCACCTGTTCGGCTCAATGCTGAACAAAGCAGGAAAATTCCCATGGATTACGTGGATAGGGAATGCCGCTGTTTGTCCATTCACTCCCACCTTTACCCGAATGTATCCTTTGAATGGTACAACCCCTTCTGAGTCTGACCAGAGGAAAAGATTTGATAGTTTCAATGGGAAATGCTGTAATATCTGATTATAGACTGTCTCAGATATTAAAGAAACTGCAGCCCCAGTATCTACTTCCATTTTGACTAGTTTACCATTGAGTTTTGGGCATATCCAAAAATGTTCTATATCACCCTATACTGACAAGAAGCCTCGCGTCAACACTTGAATTTGTTTTGACACGTTATCTTCTAAGATGTTTTCATCTCCACTTGTCATTGTATAGATTCTCCTGGTGGACTTTGATGTGTTTCTTTTCTTGCACATTTTTGGTGCTGAGGAGTTTGTTTTTTTCAGAAGGAACTCTTCAAAATGCAGCTAATGAAAATACAACAAAACTTACTCCAACTTGTAAATCAATGAAAGGGTTTAATAAAGAAACTTCATTACTCCAAACTTGGGGCCTCACCCTGGGCCAATCAAAGCTCCCACAATTCTAATGGTTCCTTATTTATAATGAACCAGCTGGTCAGCTGACTATTACATCACTCTGTAATTGGTTCCATGGTTTACGTCTTGTTCCCATTGGTCACATTACATCCAATACAAAGTTGTCATTGGTTATATTCTAACCTGCTGTACCCAGCATGCTTTGCAATGTGGCTCTTTGAGCAACAATTCTTGCATTTCGTTCCCCCAGTCCAGCATCCCACCGCTGAGTGTAACTCATACAGACCGCTGACATTCCTGTGGTTTTGCAGATTTATTTCTAATCGTCTCCATTGTGTGAATATCCTCTCTGTGAAGCCCCTTCCGTAGCCAGTTCCATTGATGCTGCAATGTCCACTCCGATTTCAGTGTTCTTTCACTGAATAACTTCATTCCACAGTCCGCATACCAACCTATCACGCACAGTGTCTTCAAGCACTGCACCAAATTCACAATATTTAGCCAGGTTTTGTAAGGTCACCATGAACTGTGAAATGCTTTCCCCTTCCTCCTGGCTTTAGGCAGTGGAACAGAAACATTTTTGCAAGATTTGTTCCCATAATAGTCAGTCCATTGTCAGTTTTAACTCCTGGCTTTTCTGGATAGATTAGACTTTACAATAATGTAAAAGTTTCACATCTACCAAACTGAGAAATGTTGCGACTTTTAGCTTATCCAGTATTTGATTAGTTTGGAGTTAATATTGGAATTTTGAGTTCCAAGTCTTGCGATCTTCATCAAATCCATCCACGGTGCCATCTTTTCCCATCATTTCCTTGCTACCAGCTCCCGGGTTTTATACCTTCTTCAGTTTCCCTCTCTTCTTTGTACAATGCCTGAGATCACTCTCTCCAACAACGCAACAATTTCCATTTGCCTGGACTCTTTCCTCTCTCCTGAGTGATAGTTTCTTTAAGATCCCACAGACGTTTTGTTTCTGTGAATCTCCACTTCCCACATCCCGTTTTGCTTCTCCCGTCTGCCGTCTCCGCACTTTGGAAGTTTACCCACTTTCTTGAACAGGAGGTAAGTTTACGATTCACGATTTTCTTTCTAAATATTTTTGTAGTGCTTCAGAGATTTCTTTTCCTTTTCTTTGATTGTCCATTCGACCGGAAGTTGTTGGGTTTGTTTTCCTGGAATCAGTTAACTCGATTTTCTCATCCATTCCCCAAATTCCTTAATTTCCCGAGAGACCAGAAACCCGTCCCTCTCAGCCTCAAATATATTAACAATGAAGCATCCGTAACTCTCTGGCGCAGAGAGTCCCAAAGATTCACAACTCTTTGAGTGAAGATATTTGCCCTCTTCTCAGTCCTAAATAATCAGCTCCTCGTCCTGAGTTTGTATCCCCCGTGTTTTAGATCCCCCGACCTGCAGAAACAGTCTCTCAGCGTCCATCCTTGAATAACTTTTTTGTTTCTGTCTTCACGGAGGAGGACGTGAATAATTTGCCGGGTGTTAGCGATGGAAAGGTGGTAGGACTGGAGGGTCTTAATGACATTACTGTTACTAGAGAGGTGGTGCGCGACAGACTGGAGGGGCTGATTGTGGACAAGTCCCCAGGACCGGATGGAATGCATCCGAGGGTTCTGAAAGAAATGGCGGAGGTGATAGTGGATGCCTTGGTGGTTATTTTCCAAACGTCGCTGGATTCCGGGGAAGTGCCGGAGGATTGGAAAACGGCTAATGTTACGCCGTTGTTTAAGAAGGGTGCCAGGCAAAAGGCGGGGAATTACAGGCCGGTTAGTTTAACGTCTGTGGTAGGTAAAATGTTAGAATCCGTCATTAAGGAGGAAATTGCGAGGCATCTTGAAGGGAATTGCTTGATAGGGCAGACGCAACACGGTTTCATTAAAGGGAAGTCGTGTCTGACAAATTTACTGGAGTTCTATGAGGATGTGTCTAGGGCGGTGGATAGAGGAGAGCCGGTGGATGTGGTCTTTCTGGATTTTCAGAAGGCGTTTGATAAGGTACCTCACAAGAGGTTACTGCAGAAGGTCAGAGGACATGGAGTTGGGGGTAGGGTGTTAGCGTGGATAGAGGATTGGTTGTCAAATAGGAGGCAGAGAGTGGGGGTCAATGGGTGCTATTCGGATTGGCGGTTGGTGACTAGTGGGGTGCCCCAGGGGTCGGTGCTGGGGCCTCAGCTATTTACCATTTATATAGATGATCTGGAGGAGGGAACCGAGTGTAGGGTGTCGAAATTTGCTGATGACACCAAGATTGGGGGAAAGGCAAATTGTGCGGAGGGTGTGGAGAGTCTGCAGAAGGATCTAGATAGGCTGGGCGAATGGGCCAGGAAATGGCAAATGGAATTTAATGTTGGCAAGTGTGAGGTGGTCCACTTTGGTAGGAAGAATGGTAGGAAGGACTATTACTTACGTGGCGAAAAACTGCAGCAGGCGACGGTGCAGAGGGACCTCGGGGTCCTTGTGCATGAGTCGCAAAAACCCAGCTTGCAGGTGCAGCAGGTGGTCAGGAAGGCGAATGGGATGCTGGCCTTCATAGCGAGGGGGATTGAATATAAAAGTAGGGAGGTCTTGCTGCAGCTGTATAGGGCATTGGTGAGGCCGCAGCTGGAGTACTGTGTGCAGTTTTGGGCGCCGCACCTGCGCAAGGATATTTTGGCCTTGGAGGGAGTGCAGAGGAGGTTTACTAGGCTGATACCGGAGTTGAGGGGGTTGAGCTATGAGGAGAGGCTGAATAAACTAGGCTTGTACTCGTTAGAGTTTAGAAGAATGAGGGGAGATCTCATTGAGACGTATAAGATGATGAATGGGATGGATAGGATAGAGGTGGAAAGACTCTTCCCGCTCAAAAAAGACAGTAGGACTAGGGGGCACAGCCTCAAGATAAAGGGGGGGCGGTTCAGAACGGAGTTGAGGAGGAACTTCTTCACTCAAAGGGTGGTGAATCTCTGGAATTCTCTGCCCGTTGAAGTGGTGGAGGCTGCCTCGCTAAATATTTTTAAGAAGCGGGTTGATGGGTTTTTGATAAGAGAAGGGATTAAGGGTTATGGGGAGAGGGCGGGAAAGTGGAACTGAGCCACGACAGATCAGCCATGATCTTATTGAATGGCGGGGCAGGCTCGAAGGGCCAGATGGCATACTTCTGCTCCTATTTCTTATGTTCTTATGTTCTTATCCTCTTAAACTCCTTCAGAGTCTCGCACATTTCAATGAGATTGTCCCTTGGGACAAACCCCTCACCCCATTTACCCTCATATCTTTTAGTCTATTCACCTGAGCACGTTCACTGCCCATATCTCCGTGACTGTCTTGGTTTCAGTTTAAGATTCTTGTTTGTGATGGAACCACATCATTCTAAATCTAACATGGTATTATGATCACTATTTCCCACTGGATCTTTTATTCTGACATTACTAATTAACCCTACTTCATTACACTCCCTCAGTGCCAGAGGCTTGGATGAGGGGGGTATTTGTTAGCTGCATTCAGAAGGGTTTCTCATGTAAATAGCCCAATTAGGGAAGACCTGGTATTGGAGAATGAGTCTGGCCAGGTGATCAAAGTTTCCGTGGGGGAGCATTTTGGGAACAGTGACCATAATTCTGAAAGTTTTAAGTTACTGATATATGAGGATAAGCGTAGCCCTCAGGTGAAAGTACTAAACTGGAGGATAGCTAACTACAACAATATCAGGCAGGAACCGGGGAATGTAGATTGGAGGAGGCTGTTTGAGGGTAAATCCACATCTCTCATGCGGTCCAGTTGATTAGAGTTCAGACAAGCAGGTTCCTGTGAGAATGCAAGATAAAGATTAGATAAGACCAGAAGACGGGGGCAGAATTAGGCCACTCAGCCCATCGACTCTGCTCCACCATTCAATCATGGCTGATGTTTTTCTCATCCACATTCCCCTGCCTTTTCCCCACAACCCCTGACCCCCTTTTCAATGCCCTTTGGCTCAATTTATGATGCTAATTCATTGATCTTATTGCAGGCACTTTGTGAATTCAGGTTAAGAATATTTAATGTTCTTTTAAAAGTTCTATTTTCTTCAATGTCCTTATTAATCGACATTGGTAAGGCCACACTTGGAATACTGTGTACAGTTCTGGTCACCCTATTATAGGAAGGATATTATTAAACTAGAAAGAGTGCAGAAAAGATTTACTAGGATGCTACCGGGACTTGATGGATTGAGTTATAAGGAGAGGCTGGATAGACTGGGAGTTTTTCCTCTGGAGCGTAGGAAGCTGAGGGGTGATCTTATTGAGGTCTATAAAATAATGAGGGGCACAGATCAGCTAGATAGTCAATATCTTTTCCCAAAGATGGAGGGGTCTAAAATTAGAGGGCAGAGGTTTAAGGTGAGAGGGAAGAGATACAAAAGTGTCCAGAGGGGCAATTGTTTCACACAGAGGGTGGTGAGTGTCTGGAACAAGCTGCCAGAGGCAGTAGTAGAGGCAGGTACAATTTTGTCTTTTAAAAAGCGTTTAGATAGTTACATGGGTACGATGGGTATAGAGGGATATGGGCCAAATGCAGGCAATTGGGATTAGCTTAGTGGTTTAAAAAAATGGGGTGGCATAGACAAATTGGGCCAAAGGGCCTGTTTCCCTGTTGTAAACCTCCACGACTCTATGAGGTACATTTGTGTTAAATTCTGGTGGTGTTTCCACAGCGATACCGGGTAAAATATATCGTCATCCTGACCCCAAAGATAAATGAACAGGTCATCATTCTCTGTTGGAATTGTGTGTGAGTTTGGAGAGAGCTCAGGGTAATGGTGTTGCCAGGATATTGCTAACTTCTGTCCAAGGTGTTGGAAATCGGGGGCAGTGAGCTGTTAGAAGGTCTCCTGGAGTTTGAACATTCTCCAGACACAGTTCAGCAATGGGGAAAGCGATGTGAGCTGAAAGGTTGCTGATTTCTGTATCGTGAATGGCCCCAGCGTCTTCAGATTTCACACACTTTCTGTCAATTTTTTTCTCCAGTTCCCTGTTGCCTCTATCCTTTCTCCTTCTTCTCTAATCGTCTGTTTGCCTCTTTCTGAGTCTCCCTGGGGGGGCGGTTCGGGGTAATCTTGACCACTGAGGGTCTGGGATTCTGCTGGAATTGGCAGGAATTAAAGTTTATTTATTAGTGTCACGAGTACTCCAGGTACCGGGGAGATGTCAGGGGTGAGTTTTTCACTCAGAGGGTGGTGAGTGAGTAGAATCAGCAGTGGTGGTGGAGGCGAACTCGCTGGGGTCTTTTAAGAGACTTCTGGATGAGTACATGAGATCTAATGGGATTGAGGGTTATAGATAGGCCTGGTAGGTAGGGATAGGATCGGCGCAACTTGTGGGCCGAAGAGCCTGTTTGTGCTGTAGTGTTCTACGTTCTAAGTAGGCTTACATTAACACTGCAATGAAGTTACTGTGAAAATCCCCTAGTCGCCACACTCTGGCGCCTGTTCGGGTACACACAGGAAGAGTTTAGCACGACCAATGCACCCTAACCAGCACATCTTTCAGATGGGAGGAAACTGGGGTAACCCTGAGGAAACCCACGCAGATACGGGGGGAATGTGCAGTCTCCACACAGACAGGCACCCAAGCTGGAGATTTGAACCGGGGTCCCTGGCGCTGCGAGGAACAGTGCTAACCACCTTCAAGGGTGGCCAAGATGCACACAAACCTTCATCACAGACAGCAACACTCACATCAACAGGATTTTTGAAATATTTTTAAACGACATTGGACAACTCAGAGCTGGTGCGTTGAGATATTCTTCATGTAATTGTCATGTTTCTGGAATGCTGCATGTCCGAGAAGCTGATTTCACACGGTGCTCTCAGGCAGACACACTCTCTCACTGAGGTTGCTCGCTGTCTGTGAGTGTTTGCAGCCGCTGTTTCACAGGCCAAGTGTCCCCCTTTCTTTCAGAACCTGCTAAATCATCTTCCTGATGTAATTGTCTGAGTGGACCCAGCTCCGTCACCCTGCAGGAGAGATTCTGTCAGCTCAGAGGTGAATCCACAGGAATTGTGTGAGCTGGGCTCTGTTACACGGGAGGAGATGAACGATGCCTGACTGGCTGCGATACACAGCCCGGACCAGCTGTGTCCGGTTACTGTCAGAGACAGTTTATCCCGATTGCCCGGGGGGCCACACCGAGCTCAGGCCAGGGGGAAAGTGGGATCATATCGGATTCCCCGCACAGGAAAGTGAAGCCGGACTGGGGTAAATCCTGGAGCAGACAGACAGGGGTCAAATCCAGATCAGAAACTGGTTCAGATCCAACAGCCAATTTACTCCCAGACATTGTGAGCTTTTACCCAAGAGGAATTTGAGTCACACAGACCCTCACACAGACCCTGATACAGACCCTCACACAGACCCTCACACAGACCCTGATACAGACTCTGACACAGGCCTCACACAGACCCTCACACTCACCCTCACACTGATCCTCACACAGACCCCCACACTGATCCTCACACAGACCCCCACACAGATCCTCACACAGACTCTCACACAGACCCACACACAGACCCTTAAAATAACCCAGGCAACGGGTCCTACCATGAGAAGTAAACGTGACCAACAGGAAGGTGAATCAATCGCACAATTTGTAACTGCTATAAAGAAATTAGCTGAATTCTGTGAACTTGGAGATGTCTTAGACGACGTCATTAGAGACAGACTAGTGTGTGGGTTAAGAAGTGAAGCTACCCGGTACAGACCATTGACAGAAAGCAACTTAAACCTAAAGAAGGTTTTAGGAATTGCACTCTCTTTGGAATTAGCAGCCCAACAATGAACTTTGAGCACTAAATCCCACAATGTATTGGCTGAAACCCGAATACAAAGAACAAAGAAAATTACAGCACAGGAACAGGCCCTTTGGCCCTCCAAACCTGCACCCACCATGCTGCCCAAGTGAACTAAATCCCCCTACCCTTCCGGGGACCGTATCCCTCTATTCCCATCCTATTCATATATTTGTCCAGACGCCCCTTAAAACTCACTATCGTATCTGCATCCACTCCCTCCCCCTGGCAGCGAGTTCCAGGCACCCACCACCCTCTGTGTAAAAAACTTGCCTCGTACATCTCCTTTAAACCTTGCCCCTCGCACCTTAAACCTGTGCCCCCCAGTAATTGACTCTTCCACCCTGGGAAAAGGCTTCTGACTATCCACTCTGTCCCTCATAATCTTGTAGACTTCTATCGGGTCTCCCCTCAACCTCTGTCGCTCCAGTGAGAACAAACCAAGTTTCTCCAACCTCTTCTCATAGCTAATGTCCTCCATACCAGGGCAACATCCTGGTAAATCTTTTCTGTACCCTCTCCAAAGCCTCCACATCCTTCTGGTAGTGTGGCGACCAGAATTGAACACTATATTCCAAGTGCGGCCTCACTAAGGTTCTATAAAGCTGTAACATGACTTGCCAATTTTTAAACTCAATCCCCCAAATCAACCTTATGAACTTTAGTCCAAAGATGTGCAGGTTAGGTTGATTGACTGTCTAAATTGACACTAGTGTCAGGGGATTAGCAGGTTAAGTATGTGGGGTTATGGGAATAGGGCCTTGGTGGGATTGTGGTCAGTGCAGACTTGATGGGCCAAATGGCTCCTGCACTGTAGGGATTCTAGGACAGACACAGGCTTGAAATTACCACCGATGTGAAAAACCTGGGCACAGAGCAGCAGATTGCTGGAGCTAAGATGCAAAATTCAGGAACTGTGGTGAAATGGGGCGCATCGGAAGCGCGTGTTGGAGAAAGAAACAAGTTCAATACAAGGATTATAAAAAGCAAGAAATAAGTATATCAAATGGAAAATCCAAAAGTGGGAAATGGATCCACAGGATATAAAAAGGCTGCGAGAAAGGACCAGAGGCACAGTTAGATGGTGAACTGTCATTGAATGCATGGGTCATTCCAGGTACAACAAACTGCACGTCTCTGGAAAATGGAAATGAAAATGGAGGTAGACACCGGAGCAGCAGTTTCATTAATACCTGATCAATTGGGCCAGTGGGCTGATGAATGGCAGATGGAGTTTAATTTAGATAAATACGAGGTGATGCATTTTGGTTGATTGAACCAGGGCAGGACTTACTCAGTTAATGGTAGGGCACTGGGGAAAGTCACAGAACAAAGAGATCTAGGGGTACAGGTTCATAGCTCCTTGAAAGTGGAGCCGCAGGTGGACAGAGTGGTGAAGAAGGCATTCGGCATGCTTGGTTTCATTGGTCAGAACATTGAATACAGGAGTTGGGACGTCTTGTTGAAGTTGTACAAGGCATTGGTAAGGCCACACTTGGGATACTGTGTACAGTTCTGGTCACCCTATTATAGAAAGGATATTATTAAACTAGAAAGTGTGTAGAAAAGATTTACTAGAATGCTCCCAGGACTTGATGGATAAGGAGAGGCTGGATAGACTGGGACAATAACATCATCAACAAATCATGTGATTAGCCCATAAAGCAACCTGCAACCCATTTAAATATATAGCAGGATGTGAGAAAGATTTTTATGAATTTAGAAAGAATGACTTTAACTATACTGTTCGACTCTTGCTTTGCGCGGTTTTAGATTTTAAAAATTAGGCAGAGAACTTTCCTTAGATTAGACAGATAACAGGATAAGTTTATGAAACACTGGATAAACACTTTTTCCAGCAATTTCTCTTTTGGTTTAAGTTTATGAAACTGTTTCCAAAATTAAAATAAAGATTCTGACCGGATTTGATGGCCCCACCCTGGTGTGTCTCCCCCTAGTGGATGGGGAGAAATCATTTCAATTGCCGTTTACTCTGGGGGGGGCGGGGGGGGGGGGGGGGGGGGTCCGTAATATCCCACCAGGTGGGAGGGTCCATAACATCCTGATCCAGCTAAATCACAACAACCACTTATAAACCACATTCCCAACTCCTGGGCCCTCACACTCAGAGGGTAGAATACAAGAATTGGCTTAAGGGCTCTTTATAGCTTGTGAAGAAGTTCAAACAAAGGAATTTATTTCTGGCTGTTCTTTGGCTGGTCCCGATGCAGTGAGTCCACTACACGGATATTTTGGTCAATTGTTTTCCTGGATGTATTTGCATGAAGTGGAATTTCATGTTTTATTCCTAAATAAATGTGCACTTTCAATGGATTTCCCTTTTCAGGATGGTTACTTTGCAAATCTGGGCGCAATGTGATTGAGAAAGAGAGAGGGGGCAGTGCCTTTTGCTGTCCATTTTCAGTAGAGCTTTCTGATCCCTGATCTTTGTTGGTAACACATTCTTTTCGAGTACCTTGGAAGCTGTACATTCCAGAGGAATTGTATTAATCCATGCCTGCTGCAGTCATTGTTTTAAAAACAGGTAATTATATTCCGAGGCCTCATCTCAGAAACGTAGAACATAGAACACTACAGCACAAACAGGCCCTTCGGCCCATAAGTTGCACCAATCATATCCATACCTATCAAGCCATAGAACTATCTGTAACTCCCAATCCCATTAAATCCCATATACTCATCCAGAAGTCTTTTAAAAGACCCCAGCGAGTTCGCCTCCACCACCACCGAAGGCAGCCGATTCCACTCACTCCCCACCCTCTGAGTGAAAAACTTACCCCTGACATCTCCTCTGTACTTGCTCCCCAGCACCTTAAACCTGTGTCCTCTCGTAGCGACCATTTCAGCCCTGGGAAATAGCCTCCGAGAATCCATCCTATCTATACCTCTCAACATTTTATAAACCTCTATCAGGTCACCTCTCAACCTTCGTCTCTCCAGGGAGAAGAGACCTAACTCCCTCAACCTATCCTCATAAGGCATGCCTCCCAATCCAGGCAACATCCTTGTAAATCTCCTCTGCACCCCCTCAATAGCTTCCATATCCTTCTTGTAGTGAGGTGACCAGAACTGCACACAGTACTCCAAGTGGGGTCTGACAAGGGACTTATAAAGTTGCAGCATTACTTCCTGACTCCTAAACTCAATCCCTCGATTAATGAAGGCCAGTACACCATACGCCTTCTTGACCACATCCTCCACCTGCGAGGCCGATTTAAGAGTCCTATGGACCCGGACCCCAAGATCCTTCCGCTCTTCAACACAGCTAAGACCTTGGTAGAGTGTCAGGATAGCTCATAATAAACAGGAAATGGGAGTATTTGATTTTCCCCGGGAGTTTGAGTGCCTGTTCTGTTTCACCCCACGAGCATGTCTATTGTAGCCACCTGGCTGCCTCCCATTTCCCCAGAGGATTTCAGTTCATTTCGAAAACCCGACCAGAGAAAGTTAGAAATTGTACATATCTTTTTTTCACAAAGCAGATCCTGCTAACAGTTGGGAATCAAAGGACAACAACTCACAGGACTGGCAAAAGATCCAGAAATGCAAGGAAGAATTCTTTTACACAGCGAGTGGTTAGGTTCTGGAATGCACTGCCTGAGACTGTGGTGGAGTTAGAGGCAATCCAAGCTTTCAAGAGAGAATCGGATTCTTATCTTAAGCGCAAAAAAAAACGGGGAAAAGGCACGGGAGCTGGATTATCACAGAATCCCCAATGCATAGGAGGCCATTCAGCCCATCGAGACTGTACTAACAACAATCCCATCCAGGCCCTTTCCCTGTAAACCCCCCCAGCCAAAGACCAGCTAAAAATAATAACCTCCTTTGTTTGAACTACTTCACAAACTATAAAAAACCCTTAAACCAATTCTTGTATTCTGCTCTCTGTACTGGTGGTGTGACCCCTAATTAAGGGGCAATTTAGCAATGGCCAATCAACCTAACCCGCACGCCCTCCGGACTGTGGGAGTAAACCGGAGCACCCGGAGGAAACCCATGCAGACACGGGGAGAATGTGCAAACTCCATGTCGACGGTGAGCCAAACCGAGAATCGAACCCGGCTCCCTGATACTGCGAGGCAGCTGTGCTAGCCACTGTATCACTCTGCAGTTAGTTGTGTTGCTCTAACTGGGGACCAGCGTGAACATGTGGAAAGATTTCACTGAGGAGTGTAAAATAATGAGGGGCCCAAATAGAGTGAATAGGAAGCAGAGGCTCAATAATCCGGGGGACATAGATTTTAAATCATTAGCAGAAGGATTAGGGAGGAAACTTAGAATCCTACAGAGCAGAAGGAGTCCATTTGGCCCATCGAGTCTGTACCAACCACAATCCCACCCAGGTCCTATCCTCGTAGCTCCATGCATTTACCTTAGCTAATCCCCCTGATAATAAGGGGCAATTTAACATGACCAATCCACCTAATCCACACATCTTTGGACTTTGGGAGGAAACCGGAGCGTCCGGAGGAAACCCATGCAGACACGGGGAGAATGTGCAAACTCCACACAGATAGTCACCCAAGCTGGCAATTGAACTGAGGTCCCTGGCGCTGTGAGGCAGCAGTGCTAACCACTGTGCCTTGTTACTGCCACATTGTGCTGGGAATCATATAAGATTATGAAGGGAATGGATAAGATAGAAGCAGGGAAGTTGTTTCCACTGGAGGGTGAAACTAGAACTAGAGGGCATAGCCTCAAAATAAGGGGGAGCAGATTTAGGACTGAGTTGAGGAGGAACTTGTTCACCCAAAGGGTTGTGAATCTGTGGGATTCCCTGCCCAGTTGAGGCTACCTCACTGAATGTTTTTAAGGCAAGGATAGATACATTTTTGAACAGTAAAGGAATTAAGGGTTATGGTGAGCGGGTGGATAAGTGGAGTTGATTCCATGAAAAGATCAGCTATTGAATAGCGGAGCAGGCTTGAGGGACAAGATAGCCTACTCCTGCTCCTAGTTCGAATGTTCTTATGTCTGGAACTCACTGTCTGAAAGGTTGGTGGACACAGAAACCCTCAAAACATTGGAATAGCATTTGGATCCGTGCCTGAAATGCCGCAGGTAACAGAGCCAAGGATCGAGAGTGGGGAAGTGGGATTAGACTGATTTGTTCTTTCAACTAGCAGGGACACCATGGGCTGAATGGCCTCCCCTGTGCTGGAAAGTTTCCTACATTTCCTGGTTTAACAATTTGGGGGTTTTTGATAATTCTGAGCATGAGTTCAAATCCCCCTGAGAGAATTTAAATTCTATTTGAAAATCAACTGTCTGGAAAAGTCTGGATCCAACCATCAGATTGTAATAAAAACCCAACTGGTTGATGTTGAGAAAGGTAACCAGGAGGTGGGGGGTGGGGGTGGGGTTTGGGGGGGAGGTCTCTGGCTAACATCTCCTGCTATTTCCGTCGCTGTCCCAGCTGATTTGACTTTTGATTTGATTTGATTTATTATTGTCACATGTATTAATATACAGTGAAAAGTATTGTTTCTTGCGCGCTACACAGACAAAGCATACCATTCATAGAGAAGGAAAGGAGAGGGTGCAGAATGTAGTGTTACAGTCACAGCGAGGGTGTAGAGAAAGATCAACTTAATGCGAGGGAGGTCCATTCAAATGTCTGACAGCAGCAGGGAAGAAGCTGTTCTTGAGTCGGTCGGTACGGGACCTCAGACTTTTGTATCCTTTTCCCAATGGAAGAAAGTGGAAGAGAGAATGTCCGGAGTGTGTGGGGTCCTTAATTATGCTGGCTGCTTTCCCTGAGGCAGCGGGAAGTGTAGACAGAGTCAATGGATGGGAGGCTGGTTTGAGTGATGGATTGGGGCTACATTCATGACCTTTTGTAGTTCCTTGTGGTCTTGGGCAGAGCAGGAGCCCAGACCGAGCTGTGATACAACCAGAAAGAATGCTTTCTATGGGGCATCTGTAAAGGTTGGTGAGAGTCGTAGCGGACATGCTGATTTGGGGTGGGGAGGGGGGTTCCATCTTAAACACTCCTCACACCCCCCCCCCCCCACAACCCACCCACCGTCCCCCCCTTCCCCACAGTGAGGCCCTGTAATGGGGGGGCAACAGACAACACAAGATTCAGTTTTGCACCAGAGAATTCAGAAGATACGAAGGTGAGGATTTGAAGCCGGGGTGGGCATTTAGCCCCTTGGAGACCGCTCCAACGTTCAATAAGATCACGTCCCACCTTCTCCCCCTCGACACCAAATCCCCTCAATCCCACAGGGACGGCCCGATAATCCATCGCTCTCAGTCTTGTGTATACAACAACAACTTACATTTACATATCCCGCAGTATTGTGTACAGTTTCGGTCTCCTTATCTGAGGAAGGATGTTCCTTGCTATAGAGGGAGCGCAGTGAAGGTTTACCAGGCTGGGATGGCAGGTCTGTTAAATGAGGAGGGACTGCGTGGGTTAGGATTATATTCACTGGAGTTTAGAAGAGTGAGAGGGGGATCTCAGAGAAACTAATAAAATTCTACCAGGGTTAGACAGGGTAGATTCAGAAAGAATGTTCCCGATGGTGGGGGGAGCCCAGAAACAACATTGGCTATTCTCCAATCCTCTGGGATCTCCCCTGTAACCAGCAAGGAGACAAAGATTTCTCTCAAGGCCCCGGCAATTTCCTCCCTTGCCTCTCTCAGTATCCTGGGGTATATTCCATCAGGTCCTGGGGACTTGTCCACCTTAATGTTTCTCAAGAACCCCAATGCCTCCTCCTTTTTGATCTCAACATGACTCAAATATCCACACATCCCTTCCCAGACTCGTCATCCACCAATTTCTTCTCTTTGGTGAATACTGAAGCAAAATACTCATTTAACACCTCGCCCATTTCCTCTGGCTCTGTGCATAGATTCCCTCTCCTGTCCTTGAGTGGGAATTTTGTTAACATTGAGGGAGAGATTATCAATACCGCACCAGTTCACCAGATTCTCAATCTCATTCCTGTTCCGTCATCGGCAGATTTTTCAAAGAGCTAGTAAGTCAGGATGGGATGAATGGCCTCCTTGTGTGTTGCAAGGTTCGTTGAGGATGGATTGAGATATTTTGAATGTTGAGGGCTGGAATCGCCCTGAGCTGGACAGTTCCAAACCAGTCAGCTCCTATCGTCAAATCAAATGTCTGGAAATCCACTTCTGAAATTGTCGGTCTTTCTGATAGGCCGATCCCTGAGTGAGCTGCTCATTGTGATTGGTCGGGATGAGGATGGTGGGTTCTGCTGTTCAGGAGAAGGTCTCCTTAAATCTCCCAGTGGTTAACAACACTCTCCATTTCTTACAAGACACTCAGACCAATTCCCACCTTGTCTGAAGAGGCAGTGATATCTCCAGCTGGGCAGCATGGGGAAGATTCCAGCTGCAGGCAGTTGTGGGAATGGTGTCGGAAACATATCCAGATGTGTTTCTGCCCCTTTGCTGACAGACCCAGCCAGACAGTCAGTGGCAGGATCTCAATATTCACTCCAGCAGACCACACACACTCACCCCCTGCTGTGTCTGTTCCTGCTTACAGAGTATTTCCTCTGTTTGTCACTGCTGTAACTGCAGTTTGTGTTTGTTGTGTCTGTGTGTGTGTGGGCCAGTGGGGGTACGGATTGAAGTGGTTCAGATGGTGCATGTTGGAGGAAGATTTTACCCTCCCTTCTTATCTGTTTATTTACTCTATCCCGAGTCCTGGCAGTGTTTGATGGGGGGACAGTGTAGAGGGAGCTTTACTCTGTATCTAACCCCGTGCTGTACCTGTCCTGGGAGTGTTTGATGGGGGGACAGTGTAGAGGGAGCTTTACTCTGTATCTAACCCCGTGCTGTACCTGTCCTGGGAGTGTTTGATGGGGGGACAGTGTAGAGGGAGCTTTACTCTGTATCTAACCCCGTGCTGTACCTGTCCTGGGAGTGTTTGATGGGGGGACAGTGTAGAGGGAGCTTTACTCTGTATCTAACCCCGTGCTGTACCTGTCCTGGGAGTGTTTGATGGGGGGACAGTGTAGAGGGAGCTTTACTCCGTATCTAACCCCGTGCTGTACCTGTCCTGGGAGTGTTTGATGGGGGGACAGTGTAGAGGGAGCTTTACTCTGTATCTAACCCCGTGCTGTACCTGTCCTGGGAGTGTTTGATGGGGGGACAGTGTAGAGGGAGCTTTGTTTTGTCTTCATTATAAAATGATAAGAAATTGGAGCAGGAGTAGTCCATTCGGCCCATCAGATCTATTCCACCCTTTGAGTAGATCATGGCTGGTTTGATTGTGGTTTCAACTCCACGTTCCTGCCTGTCCCCCTTAACCCTTAACCCCTTGTCCATGAAAGATTTGATTAACTCAGCCTTGAATATATTCTGTGACCCCACACACTCGCTTTGTAAAAAGCTTGTTCTCACATTGCGTTTGCTTTCAATCCATGTCCTCTCATTCTTCACCCTTTTACGAGCGGGAATAGTTTCTCTCTATCTGCTCTGTCCAGCCCCCTCATGATTTTGAACATCTCTATCAGATCTCCTCTTTGCCTCCTTCTCTCCAAGGAGAACAGTCCCAATCTCTCCAACCTTCCTCACAACTGAAGTTTCTCCTCCCTGGATCCATTCCTGTAAGCCTCCTCTGCACTCACCCCAGTCCATTCACATCTTCCCAATAGTTGGATCCCAGAACTGTACACAATATTCCAGCTGAGGTCTAACTCATGTCTAAGTTCAGTATGACCTCCTTGCTCTTGTACTCTGTGCCCTGATTAATAAACCCAGAATACTGCCTGCTTTATTGACTGCTCCGTCCACCTGTCCTGCCACCTTCAACGATCTTCGCCCAGGTACACACAGCTCCCTCTGCTCCTGCACCCCTTTTGGAATTGTACTCTCTGTTTTATAGTGTCTTTCTGCGTTCTTCCAATCAAAATAAATCACTTCTCTGTCTTAAACTTCCTCCAATCCTTATCTGCTTCATTTCTAAACATTATGACCGTACTCTGCTCGAATAATGATTCCTGTTGTAAGCCACTTTGCAATAACCTCAGGCTGTGAAAGGTGCTATATAAATGTAAATATATAAAGTACAAAACATGTAAATATACTTGGAGGGGCAGCACGGTGGTTAGCGCTGCTGCCTCACAGCACCAGGGACCCGGGTTCGATTCCCGGCTTGGGTCACTGTCTGTGCGGAGTCTGCACATTCTCCCCGTGTCTGCGTGGGTTTCCTCCGGGTGCCCTGGTTTCCTCCCACAGTCTGAAAGATGTGCTAGTTAGGGGCATTGATCCAAACAGGCTGTGGTGACTAGGGGAATTTCACAGTAACTTCATTGCAATGTTAATGTTAAGCCTTACATGTGACTAATAAATAAACTTTACTTTTACGACTTTACCAGGTCTCTTTCCAGCCCTGCCTCGGCTGGTGTGTTCCCTCCGGACTGAGCACGACGCTGACCCTCACAACACGGGCTTCCCGCACGGAGTGGGCGAAATACCGGAGCGGAGTATCAGCACCGCTGAGATCTCGCCCTCCACATCAGCAAAAACCGTCCAGGAAAACAGTAAACAAAAGCAGAAAGTAAATATTCAGTCCGTTTCCCGAGCGAATATTCCCTCACTGCCAGAGTCGATACTGGAGCCTCTCCTGTGTGAGCCAGGAGCCGGAGGAGAATGTTCCTGTCCAGGGAGCACAGATGTGCTAACAGGCCCCGTACAGCAATCGACAAATAGGCTGAGATATTGAGTTAACATCTGGATTGCTTCACAATCCCTCACTTTGGATCAATATTTGCGTATTCCAGCCTGCCGGAATCCTGCCTGTAAGCAAAGCAGGCTCAGAGCACGGAATAATTGCTGGATAGTTAGTAACAGAGAGGGGACTGACAATCCTTCAGGAATATCCAGGAATTGGAGATGATTATCCATTGTTGGGGAGAGAATTTCACAATTCCATTCGCTTTTATTCCATTCGTTTCAAATATTCCCATTTATTAATGATTGAAAATCCTTATTCATTGAATCGTCCAATCCCTACAGCGCAGAAGGGGGCCATCGGGCCGTGAAATCTGCATCGACAATCCCACCCAATCCCTATCCCTGTAACCCCGTACATTTCCCTAGTTAGTGCCCCTGAGACTAAGGGCAAATTTCGCGTGGCCAATCCACCCAACCAGCACGTCTTTGGGGTGTGAGGGGAAACCAGGGCCCCCGGGTCCAATCGCTGTCTCCTTGAGATCTGCGCCGGGGAGGGTGGAGGGTAGGGGGGGGGGATTGTGGTTGGTGGGGGAGGTGGGGGGGGAAGAGGGGGCCTGCCGCCACTCTGCCTGGGATTTGTGAGGGGGGAAAAGGGGGCCCGCTGTCACTCTGCCCGAGTTTGGTGGGGAGAAGGGGGAGGGGGCTGGGATTGGTCTGGGTCACGGGGAGGATGGGAGGATAAGGGGGTCAGTAATGTTGTGAGGTTGGGGCAATGTCTGTCGGAGTCGGGGGGAGACATTATCCGGCCCGGGAGGGAGGTGGCAGAGGAGCCACATTCTATCTTTTTTCTCTGCGCGTGCGCAGTTGGAGATGCCAAACAGAGCTGCAGGATTTCAGGCACATTACGCCCCACCCACAGGTTTCTGCAGCACGATTCGGAGTCACTGATATTTTTCCTGGTAAAGTGCGTATGGGGGTGCCCGAGAACGGGTTTAAAAGTCGGATCTGAAACACTCCCAGTTTCAAGTCCACGCAACACTTAGAATCAAGATGGTAAAATAGGCCCCTATGTCTATATTTTAAAGTCCATTCTGATGATACAGTGACTTTAAGATATTTCTGTCATGTGTCTTCTGAAAGTATTGTATTAAATTTCAGTTCTGGTTACGTTGCTGTTTTGTCTGCCCCAGGCAGCCCACCTGCTGAGATTGAAGAAGAATTGGCCCTAGTTATTAGAGTGTTTGTTTTAATCTGAGTTAATGCAGTTTTGTTTATTTTTTTGGGTTGTCCCCTGGGGTTTCAGAGTAGGGTTTAATTAGGTTTATTGACAAGAGGGAGTCATGTGCTAATGGAAGGAGTTAGGCTTACAGAGGAAAAGTCAGGCAGTTTCTGTTTGGATTTGCATGGAGCAGCAACTCTTCTCTCTTTCTCTCTCTCGTTAGAGACTGAAGTCTGGGACCTGCTAGGAAACAGGTCTGTCTCTCTATCCAAAGATGTTAAAAGACTTGAGGACTGACAACCCAGGTAAATCTGTGTGTTTTTTTTAACTGATTCTGAAGAGGAGTTTAGTCTATAAGAGAGATATTACTCTCTTACAGAACTAATAAATATAGATTAGCAATTAAGAATTGTATCTTGGCATGTTTAAGTATTTCAACTGGTAAAAGTTAAGCTAACTCATTTGTTATAGTTAAACTGTGTTGTTAAATAAAGTTTGTTCCGATAAAAGCTTCCTAGTGTGTGAGTAGAATTGTATCTGGAGTGAAACACTTTATGCCCACCCTAATGTCAAAATCAAAAACAGTTAGGGTCTAGTCTAAGTTTATAACATAGCTTGGAGTTTCTGAACTGGCCCCTGACACAATCGAGAGCTCAGCTTTCAGAATGATACATTTTACAACCATGGATTTGTCAGCCAAATACACACAACTTGATCCTTCACATTATACACAGATCTGTTTCTTTCAGACTGACCCTATACACTAGCCGGTACATCTCGATGGTTTAGCACCATCTCAGTCTTTGATTATTTTGAATTATCTCTCTGCCTTAAATGATCGGTCCTTAGATCATCCCTTCACTTATTATACAGCGGCACGGTGGCACAGTGGTTAGCACTGCTGCTTCATAGTGCCAGGGACCCGGGTTCAATTCCTGGCTCGGGTCACTGTCTGTGCGGAGTCTGCACATTCTCCCCATGTCTGTGTGGGTTTCCTCCGGGTGCTCCAGTTTCTGCTCACAAACTGAAAGATGTGCTGGTTAGGGTGCACTGGCCGTACTAAATTCTCCCTCGGTGTACCTGAACAGGCACTGGAGTGTGGCGACTAGGAGATTTTCACAGTAACTTCATTGCAGTGTTAATGTAAGCCTACTTGTGACACTAATAAATAAAATGAACATGAAATAAAATGTTGACATTTTACACATACTGATTATATTTAATTGCTTACATTTATCTATTAGCACTCATGATTACTTGTAAAGATATGTTATTGAACTGGCCTGAACTGTCTGTATTTATCCTTTGACACTCTTGATTAGCTGTGAGTATCGGGCTATTGTCACCCTGCCTATATATTCAGCACCTATGCACTTTGCTCCACTTCACCTGATGAAGGAGCGTTGCTCTGAAAGCTTGTGATTTCAAATAAACCCATTGGACAGTAACCTGGTGTCATGTGACCTCTCACCCTCTCCAGCCCAGTCCAATATCGGCATCTCCACATCATGCAATATCCAGACAGATGGTTTCTCTCTTTTTCTGGAGGTGCCACCGCTGGTTTGAGTTCCTTTAGAGATCTCCGTGGCACCTAGATAATCAAAATCAGCAGACAGGGTTCAAAAACATGCAAGCTGGATGGAGAGAGAGAGAGAAAGAACCCACTCAAGTTAATACTCCTTCAGTGTCTCGATCACTTGTCCTTTTTGGCAGAGTTAGCAGGTGTTTAAAACACAGAGTTTTACCACGTCGCACGACCTTCTCTCCAACTGCCCAGTGATCCAAATAAGATCATGGCGAGTGCACCCCAACTGATCCTTGATGGCTGGGGATTCCGCTCACAGCCTGGGCCCCATTGGCCAAGTGATTGTGTCGAATGCTTTATCCTCATCCAGTTGAATGTTTGGATGCTTTTCCAATGGGATAGGAAACGGCGCCCATTCATCCCTTGTTCCTGGTATGGATTTTCAGAGAGGGAGAAATCCCTGTATCAATAGTTTATGGAATGCAGATGGTACATTAATGCAAAAGTGTAGCTGTCTTTGGCTAGGATTACGAGTCACTGGAATACGGCATCAGTTATAGAATCCTTATGGTGCAGAAAGAGGCCATTCAGCCCATTGAGTCTGTACTGACCACAATCCCACCCAGGCCCTATCCCTGTAACCCCACATATTTACTTTGCTAATCTCTCTAACCTACCTATCCCGGCTCACTAAGCACGGCCAATCAACCTAGCCCCGCACATCTTTGGACTGTGGGAGGAAACCCACGCAGACATGGGGAGAATGTGCAAACTCCACACAGACAGTGACCCCAAGCCGGGAATCGAACCCGGGACCCTGGCGCTGAGAGGCAGCAGTGCTAACCCACCGTGCCACCCCAGTCACTCCTTAAAAATTCAACTGGGAGATCCCAACCTCTCCTGCCTGGAGGTCACGGGGTCACAGACTCAGGATAAGGGATTTAAAAAATATATTATTCATAAAGACCTAGGAACGAACATGTGGCCCCGAGGTGTGACATTGACTGTGATACCACAACCAGGTGCTAAATAATAAAGTGTTGGTCCATCAGGGAAATGGGAGAAATATCCTGAATGAAACTCCAGTTTTTTTGGGTCTAAACTGTGATTAACTCTGTGAAACCCAAAGCCATTCGCGGAGCCAGCCATTCTGGGCTGAGATGAGAAGTAATGTCTTCACCTGGAGCCAGGGACACTCAGCTGGTGAAAGATTTAAAACAGAATTCGGCAGAGAGTTTTTGGATTTGGGGATTGGGCGGAAAGTGGAGGTAAGGGATCAACCTCGTAGGTATTGAGTAGTAGGGCAGCCTCGAGGGGCTGAGTGGTCTCCACCTCCTCCAATTCTTATGGTACCCGTCTAACTGTGACTGTCCCTTTGCCACGGAAAGCCCCTCGGTGTGTGGGAGGGATGATGTTTAATGTCTGCACTGATTCCGCTGGTTTTAGGTGGAACTCTATCAAGGATGTTAGCATTTGCCTCCTTGCCCTTAGGTTAGGATGGGGAATGATTAGACAATGACTCACGAGACAGGAACACCGACTGGAAGTGTCTGGATGAGGAAATCAGCTAAGGGCAGGATTGGATGTAATAGTCTCTCCAGTCTCAGGTGTCTATTCATTTGGAGGATTCAGCTCTCTGTTAACATCATTTTCATCGAATCTCCTGGGTTGGATGGTGGGGGTGTGGATCCAGTTACCGCCTGTCCAATGAAACCTTCCGCGGGGGTCATTCCCCACCCTGCCTCTGAGGTTGATCCACAGTGGGTAGGTAGAGTTAAGACTGAAGGTACAAGTGAGTAGCGGGACAGTCTGGAGGGACTGAATGGCCTCATCCTGTTCCTGAAACCTCCTCTCTTCTGTTTAGCTTCTCAGGTGAAGGAAGTTCCCAATAGTTTAATTTAGATAAATGTGAGGTGATGCATTTTGGTCGATCGAACCAGGGCAGGGCTTACTCAGTTAATAGTAGGGCGCTGGGGAGAGTTACAGAACAAAGAGATCTCGGGGGACAGGTTCATAGCGCTTTGAAAATGGAGTCAGAGATGGACAGAGTGGTGAAGAAGGCATTCAGCATGCTTGGTTTCATTGGTCAGAATATTGAATACAGGAGTTGGGATGTCTTGTTGGAGTTGTACAAGACATTGGTAAGGCCACACTTGGAATACTGTGTACAGTTCTGGTCACCCTATTATAGAAAGGATATTATCAAACTAGAAAGAGTGCAGAAGAGATTTACTAGGATGCTACCGGGACTTGATGGATTGAGTTGTAAGGAGGAGCTGGATAGACTGGGACTTTTTTCTCTGGAGCATAGGAGGCTTAATTTTTAAGGTTTTTATTCATTAGTCACAAGTAGGTCCACATTAACACTGCAATGAAGTTACTGTGAAAATTCCCTAGTTGCCACACTCTGGTGCCTGTTCGGGTACACTGAGGGAGAATTTAACATGGCCAATGCACCTAACTGGTGCATCTTTTAGACTATGGAAGGAAACTGGAGCATCCAGAAGAAACCGATACCGAAATGGGGAGAAAGTGCAGATTCCACACAGGTAGTAACCCAAGCTGGGAATCGAACCCAGGTCCCTGGTGCTGTGAGGCGGCAGTGCTAACCATTGTGCCACATGAGAGGCATAGCTCAGGTAGATAGTCAACACTGTTTCGCAAAGGTAGGGGAGTCTAAAACTAGAGGGTATAGGTTTAAGGTGAGAGGGGAGAGATATAAAAGTGTCCAGAGGGGCAATTTTTTCACACAGAGGGTGGTGAGTGTCTGCAATGAGCTGCCAGAGGTAGTAGTAGAGGCGGGTACAATTTTGCTTTTAAAAGGCATTTAGACAGTTACAAGGGTAAGATGGGTATAGAGGGATATGGGCCAAATACGGGATTAGCTTAGTGGTTAAAAAAAAGGGGCAGCATGGACAAATTGGGCCGAAGGGCCTGTTTCCATGTTGTAAACTCTGTGACTCTATAACTGCATCCAGCCAAAGCGCGGGAACATTCATCCCCTCCAGATCGTTCCGACCAAGGTTGATCTGTAACCGTATTCCATCCATCTCCCTCGAATCCATCTCCTGGATGGACACCCACTACCCTCTTCCTGCAGGCATCCCAAACATCACCTTCCCCCTGCCCTTTCCTCCCCACCAACCCCCCACACACACACACACACACACATATACACCTCCTCCATCCACTCCCCCGCACAATTAAAAACTAACAGGAGTAATAATAAAAGAAGAGAAAGCTCCAGGAGACAAGAAGACAACAGTGGAAGGGTAAGGCATCAGAGGGGCAACAGGGATTGGACATGGGCCAAAAGGAATGGGGCAGAGCACAAAGTAAAGGAGACATGTCCTCTCCCCGACCGACCCCAAAACCCTGAGTTATCAATCTCAGATTTCACATGCATTACGCTCGCCCCCTCCTGCTCTTTGTGAGAGGGAGTTAACTCTTCGAACTGCCTGTTGTGCAAAGAGCTGTTTCCAAATGTCACTCCTGGTTGCTGAAAGGAAAGCGAGCGGTTAAGATTTCTTCGCCCCGATGACTTCACGGAATGACGGGAGCTATCAGATGTTTCACAGTAATGTGCCTGAGTGCGGTGCAGGGTTCGAAAATCTTTCGCTCGGGATGATCAAGGGAACCTCCGAAAGCCTTTGATCCTCGCCCCGTCTAGACTTGTGTCGACAAGTGAAGGCAACTGCTCCTCAGCGAGTCTGGGCGAGCTGCGCCCGCTTCACTTTAATCATTGCAGAGAGAGGAAAAAAAATCCCGAGGAAACTGAAGCCAAGATCAAAGCGGAACGGAGAAGGATGAGGAACCAGACAGAGAGAGAGTGAAGGATCCTCAGTATCAGCCCGATATTCGCACATTGTACAAGTCATCAGGGGAACTCTTCAGGCACAGGCAGGCTTGTTGCTTTGCAAGCTCTTCGACTGTGCTAGGCATCGCACCAGAGCAGTGATTTCCCACTTGTTCTGTAGCACAGAGGATGGAGTCCACGCTGACTCACTGCGTCCCATTTCCCCCCCCCTCCACCCCAATGAAGCTGTCTATACATTTCCCTCAAACACCCATCCATTGATTCCCATTCCATCAATCTTGTAAGCAGCAGGTTCCAGGTCACCATCACTCGCTGCCTAAGAAGGTTCTTCTTCATATCCTCATCCGCGCCCCCCACCCCCACCCCCACCCCCCTCTCTTCTACCCCCTGCATCTCTCCGCAAAACCTCAAATCAATCTCCCCAGTCTTGGACCACCAGCCAATAGGAACAGTTTTTCTTCGCCTTCCTTATGTAAATCTGTCATAATCTTCAACCGCACGCCCCCCACCACCTCGCATCGAATCTCCCCTCAACTTCCATCTGGAATTCTATCAGCAACTTTTAAATGTACAGCCATCCTGTGCAGCCAACCCCTGTCAACCTCACAAAGCCTCCTTAGGCAGCACCCTCCAAACACTCGAGTATTATTGTCCAGAAAAATAACAGCAGCGGATATGTGAACACCACAATCCGGAAACTCCCCTCCAAGCGACGCATCATCCTGACTTGGAAATATATCGCCATTCCTTCACTGTCGCTGGGTCAAAATCCTGGAACTCCCTCCCTAACAGCCCTATGGATGTATCTACACCACTCGGACTGCAATGGTTCAAGAAGCTGACTCACCACCACCTTCTCAAGGGAAACGAGAGAGTGAAACCTTTGCTCTGGGATATGGTTCATCCAGAAAAGCCACAGCCAAAACTTATGACTTGACAAGGATCCTTAAAGACTTTACTGTCCAGAGCCAATGATATCACGGAATGTTTCCAGTCCCATTGAAGGAATCAAGTGGAAAGTGAAAGCAATGCTCAGTTTGTGGCAACACTGAAAGGGCTGGGCCAACATTGTGAGTTTGGTGAGGCATTAGAAGATACTCTTCGAGATCGTCTAGTTTGTGGTCTCCAAAATGAGGCTATCCAAAGAAGATTGCTCACTGAAGACAGCAGTAGAAATCGCAGCGTTGATGGAACTGGTGCTAAAGAGGCTTCAGAATTTGGTGCAGGAATGAAGATCCAGAAGTTGGGAACTGCCCAGAAGAAGCAAAACAGAAACTAGCTTGTCACAGATGAACCCAAATGGGCCATTTGGCAAGTGAATGCTGGAGCAGGATAGTGAGTGCAAGAATTGTGGCAAATTGGGTCATATTGCAAAAGCTTGTTGGCTTAGACCAGCTTCCCTTGAGAAGAATATTCAGAAGAATCTGAGTACCTTCAAGTAGAAGAACAAGTTGCATTCTACAAAAAAAAATTACTATATGGAAGAAAAGAAATCTGACTGGGAGGAAGAGAATGTCCAGGAATATGATGAAGAACTCCAACTGAATGTTTTATCCATACAGAGAGGATCACAGAGATTCTGGGTGATCTTGAAGTTAAGTAGACAGTCTGTTAGATGGAGGTTGAATCTGGCGCTGCTGTATCTTTAATTCCTGAGACTACACACCAACAAAAGCTGAAATAGCTTTAAAACCAACTGATGTGATTTTAAGGACATTCATGGAAGGGATTGTGCTGTTAAAAGGTTACATCATGGTCAGTGTAGAATTGAGTGGATAAAACAGCAGAGTTACCATTTCCATGCGGTCTGGGGTAATTTTCCAGCTGGGAGATCGCTGTTGGAGAAGATAACGTTTAACTGGAGTGCTGTCAACAGATTGGTCAATGTCAAAACAGATCGACAGCAACCTTCTGGATAAATACAGGAGTTTGTTCAAAGATACACTCGGCTGAATGAAGGGAGTTCATGTGAAACTCAAGGTAAAGCCTGGTAGTCATAGAGTCATAGAGGTTTACAGCACGGAAACAGGCCCTTCAGCCCAACTTCTCCATGCTGCCCCTTTTTTTAATCCCCTAAGCTAATCCCAATTGCCCGATTTTGGCCCATATCCCTCTATACCCATCGTACCCATGTAACTATCTAAATGCTTCTTAAAAGACACAACTGTACCCGCTTTTACCACTGCCTCTGGCAGCTCATTCCAGACACTCAGCGCCCTCTGGGTGAGAAAATTGCCCCTCTGGACCCTTTTGTATCTCTCCCCTCTCACCTTAAACCTCTGCCCTCTAGTTTTAGACTCCCCTACCTTTGGGAAAAGATATTGACTATCTCGCTGATCTGTGCCCCTCATTATTTTATAGACCTCTATAAGATCACCCCTCAGCCTCCTACGCTCCAGAGAAATACTCCCAGTCTATCCAGCCTCTCCTTATAACTCAATCCATTAAGTCCCGGTAGCATCCTAGTAAATCTTTTCTGCACTCTTTCTAGTTTAATAATATCCTTTCTATGATAGGGTGACCAGAACTGTACACAGTATTCCAAGTGTGGGCCTTACCAATGTTTTGTACAACTTCAACAAGATGTCCCAACTCCTGTATTCAATGTTCTGACCAATGAAACCAAGCATGCTGAATGCCTTCTTCACCACTCTGTCCACCTGTGACTCCACTTTCAAGGAGCTATGAACCTGTACCCCTAGATCTCTTTGTTCTGTAACTCTCCCCAACACCCTACCATTAACTGAGTAAGTCCTGCCCTGGTTCGATCGACCAAAATGCATCACCTCACATTTATCTAAATTAAACTCCATCTGCCATTCGTCAGCTCACTGGCCCAATTGATCAAGATCCGGTTGCAATTGGAGATAACTTTCTTCACTGTCCACTATGCCACCAATCTTAGTGTCATCTGCAAATTTACTAACCATGCCTCCTATATTCTCATCCAAATCATTAATATAAATGACAAATAACAGTGGACCCAGCACTGATCCCTGAGGCACACCACTGGTCACAGGCCTCCAGTTTGAAAAACAACTCTCTACAACCACCCTCTGACTTCTGTCAAGAAGCCAATTTTGTATCCATTTAGATCCCTCACCCTGGATCCCGTGAGATTTAACCTTATGCAACAACCTACCATGCGGTACCTTGTCAAAGGCCTTGCTAAAGTCCATGTAGACAACATCAACTGCACTGCCCTCATCTACCTTCTTGGTTACCCCTTCAAAAAACTCAATCAAATTTGTGAGACATGGTTTTCCACTCACAAAGCCATGCTGACTGTCCCTAATCAGTCCTTGTGTCTCTAAATACCTATAGATCCTGTCTCTCAAAATACCTTCCAACAATTTACCCACCACAGATGTGAGGCTCACCGGCCTGTAGTTCCCAGGCTTTTCCCTGCAGCCCTTTTTAAACAAAGGCACAACAGTCAACCAAGAAGTCTCAAAGAACAAGCGGTGCCAAATGTAATTCATCCCAAGGTCGAAGAAGAATTAATACATCTTGTTACCACTAGCCCAGATGCAATGAGTGACTGGGCCACTCCCATTGTTTCGGTCATGAAGCCAAATAATTCAGTTTGTATTTAAGCTGATTTTTGATTTGATTTATTATTGTCACGTGTATTGACATGCAGAGAAAAGTATTGCTTCTTGCGCGCTATACAGACAAAGCATACCATTCATAGAGAAGGAAAGGAGAGGGTGCAGAATGTAGTGTTACAGTCATGGCTAGGGTGGAGAGAAAGATCAACTTAATGCGAGGTAGGTCCATTCAAAAGTCTGACAGCAGCAGGGAAGAAGCTGTTCTTGAGTCGGTTGGTACGGGACCTCAGATTCTTGTATCTTTTTCCCGATGGAAGAAGGTGGAAGAGAGAATGTCCGGAGTGCGTGGGATCCTTAATTATTCTGGCTGCTTTGCCGAAGCAGCGGGAAGTGTAGACAGAATCAATGGATGGGAGGCTGGTCACTGATTTTATCTGCAAACTCTTAGGATATGTTGTAAATCAGAGTCCTGTGCGTTATCACACTTACCTTTCCCTGTTGAGCAGATCCCACCAACTGGTTTGCTAACGTTATTTATTTTCATGAGTAGATCATTTGCCTGTCGCAGCTTCTCAAGTTCAGAGACAGACCAGCAGTGATCCCGCGATGGGGACGGAGATGGATATGATGTTGAAAGGAACGGTAGCTGGAATCGCACTTCCAAATCCTGATTTAAAACAATTCGTGTTAAGAAAGCTCGAGTTTACACAGCTCCTGTTTCCCTTCACTCTCCTGCTGTGGCTTTCTGAGTTTCTGACTGATTCCAGTGTTATTATTTGCTTGTAGTTTATTGCTAAACGTCCGAGGAACTTCTCATTATCGTACAACAGGGTGGGACGCAACTGAGTCTCCCTTTCAACTCCTCACTCAGTCACATACGGTTTCTCAGCGCCCGCCCCCCCCCGGGCCCCTCCTTCTGGCTCTCCCCCTCCCTGGGATTTCTCAGGGGACTTCTCAGTCCAAAGATGTGCGGGTTAGGCTGATTGGCCGTGCTAAGAAATTGCCCCTTAGTGTCCAGGGAGGTTCGAGGGATTAGTGGGTATAATATGTAGGGATATGGGGGCGGGGCCTGGGTGGGGTTGTGTTCGGTGCAGACTCGATGGGCCGAAGGGCCTCTTTCTGCACTGTAGGGTTCTATGTTCTCTTTGTTCTGACTTTTACTGCCTACTCTGAGTCTGGCATTGTTTCCCACTTGAGAGCTCATTACCTCCTCCGAGTGCAAACATTGTCTCTCCTTCGAGGCCTCGCCTCACCTACTGATGCTCTTTTTAGAGTTTCCCTCCAGCCGGAGGCTTCTGTGGTTCTCCTGTCTTGAGCTTTGTTCCTCCTTGTGGTTGTTGCATTAAATGTTGTACAACTTTAAATGCATGACCTTTTTAATTGCATTGCTGCTTTAAGGACTGTCAGCTTTTTTTTGACCGACTACCAGAGCTGCCCTTTCTCCCTCTCGGAGTCGGTGCTTTTCCCACCTCTTTGTAGTTTTGGTGGGAAACTACAGCCTCTCCTTTCAGCAGGTGGAGTTTACTCTGAGTTCTGCAGTTTTCTTCTGGCTGCCTGGAGAGCGGGAGAGAGTCCGTTTCTCGCTCTGGGTCCCAACATTCATCTTTTTCTCAATCTCGCTAACTTTTACAATCTTTCACTTCTAGGTGGAAGTCTTCTCCTCTTCCAAAAGTTTCTAAATCTCGCGGTGTGCAGTCCCACAGTGCAGGGATACGACCAGGGACCACTATGCGCCCCCCCCACTGCCTCCCCTCTCCCACTGGCACCCCCCCGCCCACACACACACACACACACACACACACACACAGACTCTGCTGAGTTCTGCAGCCTGAGTTTGAGACACTTCATTATCCCACATTTACAGAAAGTCCTGCAGCTCACTGGGACATTCTCTGCCCCTTTTCTCTTCTGCTCTGAACTTGCTTAACTGAAGCAGGTCTCTGCCCCCGTTTTAAATCTGATTCCACTTCGCTGCACCCTCCACTGGTTAAATCTCGCCAACCCAAAATAATACCCATTTATCCATACTCTCCACTTCCTGGAAGCTAACCAATCCTCTTTCTCCAACACCATTATACTGTGTAAAAATCTTTGTTGTGGCATCATATGATATGCCTTCTGACAGTGCGGCACTCCCTCATCACTGACCCTCTGACAGTGCGGCACTCCCTCAGCACTGACCCTCTGACAGTGCGGCACTCCCTCATCACTGACCCTCTGACAGTGCGGCACTCCCTCAGCACTGACCCTCTGACAGTGCGGCACTCCCTCATCACTGACCCTCTGACAGTGCGGCACTCCCTCAGCACTGACCCTCTGACAGTGCGGCGCTCCCTCAGCACTGACCCTCTGACAGTGCGGCACTCCCTCAGCACTGACCTTCTGACAGTGCGGCACTCCCTCAGCACTGACCCTCTGACAGTGCGGCACTCCCTCAGCACTGACCCTCTGACAGTGCGGCACTCCCTCAGCACTGACCTTCTGACAGTGCGGCACTCCCTCAGCACTGACCTTCTGACAGTGCGGCACTCCCTCAGCACTGACCCTCTGACAGTGCGGCACTCCCTCAGCACTGACCCTCTGACAGTGCGGCACTCCCTCAGCACTAACCTTCTGACAGTGCGGCACTCCCTCAGCACTGACCTTCTGACAGTGCGGCACTCCCTCAGCACTGACCCTCTGACAGTGCGGCACTCCCTCAGCACTGACCTTCTGACAGTGCGGCACTCCCTCAGCACTGACCCTCTGACAGTGCGGCACTCCCTCAGCACTGACCTTCTGACAGTGCGGCACTCCCTCAGCACTGACCCTCTGACAGTGCGGCACTCCCTCAGCACTGACCCTCTGACAGTGCGGCACTCCCTCAGCACTGACCCTCTGACAGTGCGGCACTCCCTCAGCACTGACCCTCTGACAGTGCGGCGCTCCCTCAGCACTGACCTTCTGACAGAGCGGCACTCCCTCATCACTGACCCTCTGACAGTGCGGCACTCCCTCAGCACTGACCCTCTGACAGTGCGGCGCTCCCTCAGCACTGACCCTCTGACAGTGCGGCACTCCCTCATCACTGACCCTCTGACAGTGCGGCACTCCCTCAGCACTGACCCTCTGACAGTGCGGCACTCCCTCAGCACTGACCCTCTGACAGTGCGGCACTCCCTCAGCACTGACCCTCTGACAGTGCGGCACTCCCTCAGCACTGACCCTCTGACAGTGCGGCACTCCCTCATCACTGACCCTCTGACAGTGCGGCACTCCCTCAGCACTGACCCTCTGACAGTGCGGCACTCCCTCAGCACTGACCCTCTGACAGCACGGCACTCCCTCAGCACTGACCCTCTGACAGTGCGGCACTCCCTCAGCGCTGACCATCTGACAGTGCGGCACTCCCTCAGCACTGACCCTCTGACAGTGCGGCACTCCCTCAGCACTGACCCTCTGACAGTGAGGCACTCCCTCGGTAGAGCATGGACATCCTTTGGCTTATCCTTTTTTGCATCGCTGGTTGTTGGTTGGGAAAGGGATGTTTTGGGCAGGGTTGTAAAATGAACTCTCAGAATGAACCTTTCAATGCCCCTGTGAGAACCACCTCGTTAACTTTCAAAATAATGTATCGACGTTATGCAGGAACAGTGCCGAGGTGTTCCATGGTGTTTCTTGAATGCTCAGACGCTCTAGTTGGGAGTAATGTTCTCTCTGTGACTGCATTTGGGAAGCTGCAGGAAGATAAAACAACATTTAGAACCAAGGGGATGCTCCCAGCGTTTGAACACAGTTTCAATCAGTTCACCCGATCCCTTCCACAAGTCAGTATTCCACCTTCAGCTGTGACTGGGACAGAACTGGGGGAAAGACCCCTTTCTTCAGCTTGGAATTAATCTCAGAGCGAACGCTCCAGCGGTCTTGGGGATTCAGCCTCTGATCTTCAGGTAAACATTCCCCAAGGCGGCCTTCACGACACACGACAGCGCAGAGTCGCTGAGCAGAGACTGATAGCTGAGTTCCGCACACATGAGGACAGCCTCAACCGGGATCTTGGGTTCATCTCGCACTATCTGTAACCCCCGTGAGTTGCCTGGGTTTGCAAAACCTCACTAACTGTCCTGCTTCGAGACAATACACATCACTTTAACCCATGCTTAACCCTCTCTCCACTCACATCGTCTCCACCTGTAAAGATTTGATCACCTGTTAAGATTCACATTCCAACTGTTATCTTGTAATTGAGTCTGTGTTTATATACATACCCTGTTTGCGAACCGAACTTTCTCCACTCACCTGAGGAAGGAGTGACACTCCGAAAGCTCATGGTACCAAATAAACCTGTTGGACTTTAACCTGGTGTTGTGAGAATCCTTACTGTTCCCACCCCTGTCCAACGCCAGCATCTCCACATCCTGACTCTCAAACCCGGCAGGGTCTGGTATCAGCTCTCCGTCTCAGATTGCTCCAGTTGTTTCGACAAATTATCGCGCTTTTTTTTTCCAGACTTGCCTTCCCGCTCAACTCTGTCCCTGCTGGGTGGGGATATATCGGCTAAGAGAGACACAGTTCACACGGGGCTGTGATGAGGAATTTTCTTTAGTCTTGCCCTGAAAGAATGGTGCAGGCGTCTGCAAATGGGTGGTGGGGTGTCAGGAGCAGAGCACAGCTGGTTAGAAAGATATACCTTACAACTTAGTGACTGGGACAGGCCTGTAAGTGGACAGATAGAGAGGGTGTGGGACAGTACGCAGGCCAGGATGGGTGGTAAAGATCCGTGTGCTGTGCTGTGTCGATGGGATGCCAGTGTGAAGGGCACAGGCCAGATGCCAGGGTGTGTGTGGGGAGGGTGATGACCCCTGTCCCCTGTGCTGGTACTGTGTGTGTGAACTCCCAGTGGACTGTGTTCCAGCCGGTCCTTGGGAGGGATCCCAAATTTATTATGATCCCGGATGGGATTTTCTGCTCTGGGTGAGGAGGGATGAACTGGCTCCCCTGGAACTGGTTCCCCTTCTCCATCCAACCCCCTCCCTCAGTTACAAAGGGCTCATTTAACTGAGTCTGTTCCCGAGTGGATCACCTTTCCCACTGGGAGTGAATTTAGAGTCACGTGCCGGAGTTTTCCTGGAAACCTGCGGGAAGGCATCCCCGAATGGCCTCGGGTGGACAAGGCCCTGAAACTCCGGCAAAAGAGTAGGAGAGCAATACAGCACAGAAAAGGCCATTCGGCCCAACCAGTCCATGCCGTCCATGGTGCCCTCCCAGTTAGTCCCGACTGCCCACTTTTGGCCCATATCCCTCTACTCCTTCCCCATCCGTGTACTTATCCAAATGCTTTTTAAACGTTGCTATTGTCCCTCAACCACTCTCTCTATCAGTTCATTCCAGATCAGCGCCACCCTCTGTGTGAACAAATTGGTTAAACCTTCCCCCCTCTCACCTTTAACCTTTGCCCTCTAGTTTTCAGTCCTCCTTCCCTGGGAAAAAGACTCCGTGTGTTCATCCTATCGACGCCCCTCATCATTTCCTACACCTCAATAAGGTCACCCTTCATTCCAAAGAATAAAGTCCCAACCTGGCCAACTGCTCTCTATAACTCAGGCCCACGACAAACAAAGGAGATCGGAGCAGGAGGAGGCCATTTGGCCCTTCAGGCCAGCTTCACCATTCATCACCATCATGGCTGATCATCCAACTCAACAGCCTAATCCTGCTTTCTCCCCATAACCTTTGATCCCATTCGCCCCCAGTGCTATGTCCAAACGCCTCTTGAATACATTCAAAGTTTTGGCATCAACTCCTTCCTGTGGGAATGAATTCCACAGGATCACCGGGTGAAGAAATGTCTCCTCATCTCCGTCCTAAATGGTCTACCCCCAATCCTCAGTCTGTGACCCCTGGACTTCCCCCACCCTCAGGAACATCCTCTCTGTATCCATCCTGTCTAGTCCCTATAAGTCTCAATGAGATTTCCCCTCCTCATTCATCTGAACTCCAGTGAAAACAATCCTAACCTGGTCAATCTGTCCTTCTATATCAGGCGTTCCATCCCTGGAATCAGCCTGGGAAACCTCCGCTGCTCTCCCTCGAGAGCAAGAACATCCTTCCTTAGAAAAGGAGACTGAAACTACACACAATACTCTAGGTGTGGCCTCACCAAGACCCCTGTATAATCGCAACAACACACCTCTGTACTCGAAACCTCTCGCAATGAAGGCCAACATACCACTTGCTGCCTTTACTGCTGGTCACTTAACCTGCCAATATCCTCATAAACCTTTTTTAGAGTTAATTTAAGCAGGGTTTGTTGAATCAAGAAACAGTGACTTCCTTAGTTACAAAAACACAAGAGAAAAATAATAACACACAGATTAGAAATGAGAAGTGAGCCCAAAATAAATGGTAAAAAGATACAAGGATCAGTCTTTGGCTTAACTGTCCACGAGGAGTCGATGGTGAAACATTACGGCCGTTAGGTTGGGTAATTCCAGTAGTGTTGACTTGTGCAGGTCAGCAGAAAAGGTTTGCCCTGCTTTACTGTAACTGTGGCTTTGCTGAGTTCACTTGCTTCCAGCATTCAGAGAGAGAGAGAGACATTAGCGCATGAGTGCTGAGAAAACCCTTCCGTTGTGACCGCAGAGACTAGCACGGTAGAACTAGAACGCTAGACTAGCACACACAGATCAGAATTGCAATTGGTTTTTAATTCCTTGACTTGACTGTTCCTGAAAGGGGGAAATCACAAACATGCCCAGGAAATAACTCACAGGAGATAGTAAACAGCTTCCATTATCTCCACAGGAGATTACAATTCTGTTTGCATTCTCTTCTATTGAAATGTCTCTGTCTGAAAAAGGGTGCGACGTTCATTTGTCACCCTCGGGGCTGAATATAATCCACACGGGAATTCCAGCAAATGGTGACTTTGCAATCTTAGTTTGTTTGTGTTTCCTTTTTAAAAACACATGTCTTATTTGAAAGTTCAATATTTCTGTATGTAAATTAGGACAATGGGTCATTGTCATGACAACTGTCACCCTGTGAGTGTGTGAGGGGTTTGCGAGTGTGTGAGGGGTTTGCGAGGGTGTGAGGGGTTTGTGAGGGTGTGAGGGGTTTGCGAGTGTGTGAGGGGTTTGCGAGGGTGTGAGGGGTTTGTGAGTGTGTGAGGGGTTTGCGAGGGTGTGAGGGGTTTGCGAGGGTGTGAGGGGTTTGCGAGTGTGTGAGGGGTTTGCGAGGGTGTGAGGGGTTTGCGAGTGTGTGAGGGGTTTGTGAGTGTGTGAGGGGTTTGCGAGTGTGTGAGGGGTTTGCGAGGGTGTGAGGGGTTTGTGAGTGCGTGAGGGGTTTGCGAGGGTGTGAGGGGTTTGCGAGTGTGTGAGGGGTTTGCGAGGGTGTGAGGGGTTTGTGAGTGCGTGAGGGGTTTGCGAGGGTGTGAGGGGTTTGCGAGGGTGTGAGGGGTTTGCGAGGGTGTGAGGGGTTTGCGAGGGTGTGAGGGGTTTGCGAGGGCGTGAGGGGTTTGCGAGGGTGTGAGGGGTTTGCGAGTGCGTGAGGGGTTTGCAAGGGCGTGAGGGGTTTGCGAGGGCGTGAGGGGTTTGCGAGTGCGTGAGGGGTTTGCGAGTGTGTGAGGGGTTTGCGAGGGTGTGAGGGGTTTGCGAGGGTGTGAGGGGTTTGTGAGTGTGTGAGGGGGGAAGGTGGAGATGGTTGACTAACTGTGAGACTGAGATCATCCGTCCATGATGCAGTGCTGTACCGTGGTTCTCCTGTGGGGGCAGTTGGTGTTCAGCACCCCAGACCCCCCCAGACCAGGGTGGTGATCCTTTCGGACTTTCCCCGGTCCACCCCCCAAGTGAGAAGGCCATGGGGGGAGGGGCGGGCGCTCGGATCTGTCCAGAAAGTGACCCACAAGGCGTCACTTTTAAAAGTTTATTTATTAGTGTCACTTGTAAGGCTTACATTAACACTGCAATGAAGTTACTGTGAAAACCCTCTAGTCGCCCCACTCTGGAGCCTGTTCGGGTACACCGAGGGAGAATTTAGCACGGCCAATCCACCCTAACCAGCACATCTTGGGGGAGGTGATGGCCAAGTGATATTAGTCCAGAAACACAGCGAATGTTCTGGGGGGCCTCGTTTCGAATCCCACCCACGGCAGATGGTGAAATTTGAATTCAATTGAAAATAAAAACTGGAATTAAGAATCTTATCATAGCTTTACAATCGTATCTTCGGACTGTGGGAGGAAACCGGAGCACCCGGAGGAAACCCACTCAGACATGGGGAGAATGTGCAGACTCCACACAGACAGTGACCCGAGCCGGGAATCGAACCCGGGTCCCTGGCGCTGTGAGGCGGCGGTGCCAACCCACTGGGCTGCCCCTGATTATGAATCTATCCCCCAGTTTGCACTTGCACCCTCTGCTAAACCCACCCCCTCCCGCTCCCCCCTAAGCCCCCCTCCCCACCCAATCCATCTCCGCACCCACATTCTGCCCAACACCCTCTCCCCACCAACCACCCCCGCTCCACTTCCACCCCCCTCCAACCTCCCCCACCCATTTCCCCTCCCCCCTCCAACCTCCCCCACCCCATTTCCCCTCCCCCGCCTCTCCCCCCTGCCTACACCCACCTCTTCACCCCCACTCTCCTTCACCCCACAATTCACCACCCCCCGCCCCCCCCCACACACACACCCTCCCAATCCACCCCTCCTCCCCCCTCCGTCCGCCCACGCCCCCTCCTGCTCTGGTCTTATCTCCCTGAAAAATGGGAGAATCCAGGTCAGAGTGGTGGTTTTCCAGGTTTTTCCCATTGGGAATTACCCTCCAGGGCGGTTGGTTTGTGGTGCGGGGGTGGGGGGGGGAGTGAGGGGGGGTGGGGGGTAGTTGGATTCTAATATTCTCCCACCCGAGTCTCGCAGAGGGATTGTGAAAATCCCTGCGGAAAATCAGCCACAGTTTTATTTTCCGGTTCAGGACCAGCGGCGCCAGGCCCGGGGTGACGTTTCCGGACAATTTCCTTGGGAAAATAAGTTTGCCACAGGGGATGTTGGGGGGGGGCAGATAGAGGGAGAAGTGAGATGGTCAATCAACCCCGTCAGATGGAGAGGACAGTGGGACGCAGAGGGGGGGATTCACTGGAAAGACCATCGGTAAATGGCTGAGATTAATCCTGATCCCTCGGCCTTTTCCCAGCCTGGGGAAGGGGGGTGGGGTGTCCGAGGGCGAGCGGAGTGGGGGGGGGTGTTGGGGGGGGGGGGGGATACAGGCTTCCACACCCACTCTCAGTCTTTGCTCAGCCGCTTCGCTGGAGGGCCCTGAGGGACGGGAGGGGGGGTGGTGGGGGGTGGGGAGGGTTGTTGGGGGGGGGGATCTCCCACAACACCAACAGACTGACTGCAAACCGCTCCAGCTGCTACGACTGGGCCTCCAGGATCTGCCGTTACCAGGCAACAGAGGCCTAGCAGGTCCTTTGAACCATAAACGGGGGATGGGAACAAGACAAGTACAGGCCCATTCCCCCTCCCTTCCAAAATGGAAACAAACCTGGGGGGGGGGAGCAGAACTTGGGTTCTGGGCTTTGCAAACAGCCGAATATTTACACTGCCAGGTAATTTACACAGGCACAGATTGGTCAGGGTTATAACTAGGCCGCACCTGGGCCCTGAACGCTGGAACTGATCCCCCCTCCCTCCGTCCTCCCTCAAATCTCTCTTTAAAACACACCTCCGAGATTTTGGCCTTTGTGCTCGGGGTCAAATATTTACAACTCTCCTCTCAACATCTTGGGACATTTTATGTGGTCACAGGTGTGACCTCAGTACAGGTTGGGGTTCCAGTCAGAATCCTGACCAGGGGAAAATGATTAAAAGGATTTAAGCTTTAATCCCATCTTTCGTTTACTCATCCTAACCCATCGCTTCAAACTGAGGACATCTTGAGGTAAACTAGCTGGGGCTGTGTTAGTTACTGGGTGCACAGGGAGATCCATCACCCAGCCCGGAGAATTCAGGCAAGAATCTCGCTCCACACTCCCGTACCGGCCGATTGTCTCACTCCAACTTTACCTCAAAACTCCTCCATGGAAACTCACTCGGATGGAGGCCCTGCCTTCAACACCACCCACTCTGTAACGAGAGGATAGAATGGCTGCAGGTATTTGCCAAGGGGACTGGGGGGTGGGAGGGGGAGGATGAGTGGGTGGATGGGGGGGGGGGCGCGGATGGGTGGGTGAGTGGGAGGATGGGGGGGTGGGTGGATGGATGGCTGGGAGAGGGAGGATGGGTGGGTGGATGGGTGATGGGAGGTTGGGTGGGAGAGAGAATGGGTGGGGGGATGGGGGGTGGGGGGAGGGGGAGGATGAGTGGGTGGATGAGGGGTGGGTGGGAAGGGGAGGATGGGTAGGGGACGGGGGTGGGTGGACGGGGTGGGTGGGAAGGGGAGGATGAATGGGTGGATGGGGGCTGGGGGAGAATGGGTAGGGGGACGGGGTGGGTAGATGTGGGGGAATGGTGGATGGGTGGGGAATGAGTCCGGTCCAGTGCTCCAGGCACAGCGATTGTTTGGCAGCAGGTTGAGTGAGGCAGAACTTCAGAGAAAGAAACCTAGTCTTTGGCAGATCCCAGACTCCAGACCTTAGAGAGAGAAAGGGCAACTTTCCTCTGCAACTTCCATTCAGCAACTAAACTGGGTTTCTTCGTGTAAGCCGAGTCCTGCCCAGTCTTATGACCTTATCCCTCGATCACCCTAATCAAGCTGAAAAACCCAGGGGAAAACACTAAAATAAGAACCCTGCATTAGTTCAGATTAAAACAAACATTGCAGCAAATTATGATCAATTATACTGCTGCAGTAACAACAGGGACTGCCAGTTATAGACAAAGAGGCACTGATTATAAAACAAATGGCTAAAACAAATCCTGCATAAGAAACCTGACACAAATGCATTTCCTAAAGACAGTTTCATCACAACCCTCTGTCGATAAAGTGTTTAGTTGGCGCTCTGCATCATATTACTGAACATTTTCTTCCTCAAATTGGAAATCCTTGCTTCCATCTTGTAAATTATTTTTGTAGAATGCAACTTATTCTCCCCGGAAGGCCCCCACGGAACAATAAATTCCCTACAGTGCAGAAAGAGGCCATTTGACCGTCAAGTCTGCACAAAGTCTACGAAACAATATCCAATCCAGGCCCAACCCCCATCCATCCCATAACTCAGACCATTTAACACGGCTAATTCACCCATCTACATATCTTTGGGCACCAAGGCACAGTTTAGCAACCCACCGAACCTGCACATCTTTGAACTGTGGGGGGAAAGTGAAGAACCCAGAGACTTGCTTGTTGCTGTTTTGCTTCTTCTGGGCAGTTCCCAACTTCTGGATCTTCATTCCTGCACCAAATTGTGAAGCCTCTTTAGCACCAGTTCCATCAACGCTGCGATTTTTACTGCTGTCTTTAAAATCAAAGCCTGTTCAGTGAGCAATCTTCTTTGGATAGCCTCATTTTGGAGACCACAAACTAGGCGATCTCGGAGAGTATCTTCTAATGCCTCACCAAACTCACAATGTTGGTCCAGCCCCTTTCACTTGCACATCAACCTTCAATCTTGTTGCATGAACAAAGAAAGGTAAAAAATATTGTGTTTCTTACCTCTAACAAAATTTGGGTCGATTCCTCTAAGCTGTTACATTGTGACGTTGTGACGTCAGACACAAGGAACTCCCATTTCTGTCCTAAACAGCTAGTGTTACCCTTCACCCTCCTCTTAAGTTTAAATCTTCTTAAATTATTTTGGAATGAGGGAAAGTATAGAAAGCATTCTTTCTGGTTGTATCACAGCTCGGTCTAGGCTCCTGCTCTGCCCAAGACCACAAGGAACTACAAAAGGTCATGAATGTAGCCCAGTCCATCACACAAACCAGCCTCCCATCCATTGACTCTGTCTACACTTCCCGCTGCCTCAGGGAAAAGCAGCCAGAATAATTAAAGACCCCACGAACCCCGGACATTCTCTCTTCCACCTTCTTCCATCGGGAAAAAGATACAAAGTCTGAGGTCCCGTACCGACCGACTCAAGAACAGCTTCTTCCCTGCTGCTGTCAGACTTTTGAATGGACCTACCTCGCATTAGGCTGATCTTTCTCTACACCCTCGCTGTAACACTACATTCTGCACCCTCTCCTTCCCTTCTCTGTGAACGGTATGCTTTGTCTGTATAGCGCGCAAGAAACAATACTTTTCACTGCATACTAATACATGTGACAATAAATAAATCAAATCAAATGGAATCGGGAATCCCACTCACATTTAATTTGCTGCAATTGGAAACAAAATATTCAGCAGTGATCATTCTTTAATTCAAGTGTCAGTCTGGAGAGTGAGGGGCTGTGAGTCTGCAGCTGGTGTCACTGCCAGTGAGCGGTGAAAGGGATTAATTTCGGAGTTACATCCTCCTGTGTTTGTGCAAAAGGGCAATTCTGCTCTGAGCCTCCCATTAACCTCTGCTGCTGGGTTCCAGTTCGAGCAATCCTCCGAGTAGGCACTTGGTTAGGACGGTTTAACTTGTAAATTTCACCAACAGCCTCACTGATAATCAGAGGCAAGTGATCAAAGCTGAGTCCAGCTCCCCTGCTCTGTAAAACCAAGACAAGCTCCCTGCTAAAACTCAACAGAATCCCAGCCTGATGTTTCCACAGCTCCCAGTAGTTGGAGCAGGGAGACACAATCAGGAATGTGATGGAATTATCCCCCCCTTACCCGAGACAGTGCAGCTGTAACTCTGCGGAAAGCAGCTCGATGGATGGAACTGGAGCCCGTCCTTCACACATTTGTTAACCAAACATTTTCACCAATAACACAGATACACTTCCACACCCAGCAACACAGCCTCACTCTGTAGCTCCCTTTGAACCAATTAAAAATTGGACAAATTAACAAGCAATCAAACAAACTAATAAAAGTGGACAACCCCTTAAAGGACAAGAACCCAAAGAAAATTTACAAATTCAAATTAAAATGTGATTTTCTTTATTTAATCGTGGGATATGGACGTTTTATTTATTGTCCATCCCTAGTTACCCTTGTGGCGGTGGGGGGGGGTGCTGTTTCGGGTCCTAGTTACCCTTGGAGGGCAGTTGAGAGTCACCCACATTGTTGTGGTTCTGGAGTCACGTGTAGGCCAGACCGGGGTAAGGACGGCAGATTTCCTTCCCTAAAGGACATCAGTGAATGGGTTTTCCCGACAATCCACAATGGTTTCCTGCTCATCAGTAGGTTCTTAATTCCAGATATTTTTTATTGAATTCAAATTCCACCAACTGCTGCAGTGGGATTTGAACCCGGGAACCCCAGAACATTAGCCGAGTTTCTGGATTAACTACTGGGTCCAGGATCTCAGCTGTTGCTCTGGGGGTCTGGCCAGGTCAATAAAGTACAATGACCCCACAGTTCCCCCCCCGCCCACCCCTGCACCCCCCTTTCCCCTACCCCCCTTTTCCCCCTCACCCCCACAGTGCTCACTGGACATGCAAAGCCTCGGTTGTGTCAGTCTTCCCTCTGGGTGCCCCAGTCCCTGTGAATGTAGCCACAGCAGACGGTCAGATCAGATAACAACCAATGCCCCCCTTCACCTCCCACCCTCCTCCCCGCCTCGGATCTCCTACCTACAGGCACACCACAGTAATCAGTCAAACCCCATTAATCTACCGTTCACACAGCTCCAACAAAACCCAGGAAACTCAACATCATCCAGGAGAATTACAGCCCACTCGATTGACTCCCCCCCATACAATACCTTCCCTCTATCCACCACCGACACACAGTGATGGCCGTGTGCCCAGCTACAGGACACACTGCCTGAACTCACCGAGAATCCTGCAATAGCACCTTCTAAACCCACAACCACTTCCACCTAGGAGGACAAGGGCAGCAGATACATGGGAACACCAGGCCCTACAAGTTCCCCTCCAAGCCACTCACCGTCCTGACTTGGAAATATAATTGCCAATCACTAGATCAAAATCCTGGAATTCCCTCCCTAACGACATTGTGAATCAGCCCACAGAACATGGAGTGCAGCGATTCAAGAAGCTCAGCACCACCTTCTCAAGGGGCATTTAGGGATGGGCAATAAATGATGCAGTGCAGTGCTGTGCAGAGTGGTTCAGTGCAGAGGGGTGCAGTGCAGAGGGGTGCAGTGCAGAGGGGTGCAGTGCAGAGGGGTGCAGTGCAGTGTTGTGCAGAGTGGTGCAGTGCTGCGCAGTGTTAGTCGTGCTAAATAGTTGAGGCCCCAGCACTGATCCCTGTGGCACCCCACTAGTCACCAACCGCCAACCAGAATAGCACCCATTTCTCCTCCCCCCTCCCCCCCCGTCCTCCTCCCACCCACCCGCTTCCCTTCCCCTCACACACAACCCCCTCGTCCTCCCCGCCACCCACTCCCCATCCTCCCACACACACACCCCCTCCCCCCCACACTTCTCCCCCCCGTCCTCCTCCCAGCCACTCACTTCCCTTCCCCCCACACACACACCCCCTCTCCCCCCACACCCACTCCCCATCCTCCCACGCTCCCCCCCCCAACATATTTTCATAAGAACTGGTGCAGGAGTTGGCCGTTCGGCCCCTCGAGCCTGCCCCGCCATTCACATGGCTGATCTTTTTGTGGACTCTGCACCACTTACCCTCCCGCTCACCATAACCCTTAATTCCTCAAAAATCTATCTACCCCTGCCTTAAAAACATTCAGTGAGGGAGCCTCACTGGGCAGGGAATCCCACAGATTCACAACGCTTTGGGTGAAGAAGTTCCTCCTCAACTCAGTCCTAAATCTGCTCCCCCTTATTTTGAGGCCATGCCCCCGAGTTCCAGTTTCACCCACCATAAGAACATAAGAAATAGGAGCAGGAGTAGGCCATCTAGCCCTTCGAGCCTGCCCCGCCATTCAATAAGATCATGGCTGATCTGTCGCTGCTCAGTTCCACATTCCCGCCCTCTCCCCATAACCCTTAATCCCCTCTCTTATCAAAAACCCATCAACCCGTGTCTTAAAAATATTTAGCGAGGTAGCCTCCACCACTTCAACAGGCAGAGAATTCCAGAGATTCACCACCCTTTGAGTGAAGAAGTTCCTCCTCAACTCCGTTCTAAACCACCCCCCCTTTATCTTGAGGCTGTGCCCCCTAGTCCTACTGTCCTTTCTGAGCGGGAAGAGTCTCTCCACCTCTATCCTATCCATCCCATTCATCATCTTATACGTCTCAATGAGATCTCCCCTCATTCTTCTAAACTCTAACGAATACAAGCCTAGTTTATTCAGCCTCTCCTCATAGCTCAACCCCCTCAACTCTGGTATCAGCCTAGTAAACCTCCTCTGCACTCCCTCCAAGGCCAAAATATCCTTGCGTAAGTGCGGCGACCAAAACTGCACACAGTACTCCAGCTGTGGCCTCACCAATGCCCTGTACAGTACCAGTGGAAACAACTTCCCTGCTTCTATCTTATCTATTCCCTTCATAATCTTATATGTTTCTATAAAATCTCCCCTCATTCTTCGGAATTCCAGTTGAGGAGACTGGCTGTGTGTTCCCTCGAGTGTCAGAGAGCGAGGGGTGACCTTATTGAAACTTACACGATCCTTACAGGGTGTGGAGAGGATGTTTCCCCCCAGCTGGGGATCTGGGACCAGGGGGGACAGTCTCAGAATAAGGGGCCGGCTGTTTAAGACTGAGATGGGGAGGAATTTCTCCACTCGGAGGCTGGTGAATCTTTGGAATTCTCCTCCCCGGAAAGCTGTGGAAACCCAATCACTGAGTCAGCTTAAAACACAAACCGAGACATTCCTGCAGACCAATGACATCAAGGGATAGCACGGGGAATTGGCAATGAGATAAAGTTTATTTATTCGTCACAAGTAAGGCTTACATTAACACTGCAATGAAGTTACTGTGAAATTACCCTCGTTGCCACACCCTGGTGCACCCTAACCAGCACGGCTTTGGAGTGTGGGAGGAAACCGGAGCGCCCGGAGGAAACCCATTCAGACACGGGGGGAATGTGCAAACTCCACCCATCATCATCTGATCGAATGGCAGAGCAGGCACGATGGGCCGAACGGCCTACTCCTGCTTCCTACAGCATTGAAAGCTGGGAATCAAGTTGAACCATGGATACAAACGCCGGGATTCTACCTCCCCACCCACCACGGAATCGGAGCGGGCGAGGGGCGGACAATGGGAATGTCCATTGTCTTTGGGCAGGACTTTCCAGCCTCGGTCAAGCGAGTCTGTAAAATCTCACCCTGATGAGGGAGGGGTAGCTTTTCCAAAGGACAGAGGGCAGAGTGATCTTTACTTTGAGATTTCCAAACCCTCCACCGCTCCCATCGAGAAGGTCAAGGGCAGCAGATACATGAGAACCCCCACCCCAACCCGCCCCCGCCTGCGAGTCCCCCTCCAAGTCACCCACAATCCTGACTCAGAAATATATCACCGTTCAGCACCCCCCCCCAGGGTGTCGGGCGGTGAATGAGGTAGTGTCCCCTGGGCATGGCGACCCTGGCAGTGCCAGCCTGTGCCCCTGGCACTGCACAAGGGGCAAAGTGCCCAAGCCCAGGGGCATCTTGGCACTGCCCAACGGCCATCAGGCAATGCCAAGGGGTTGGAACCTATTGTGAGCGGGGCCCAGAGGTGATCAGTTGGAGTGGGGGGGGGGGGGTCTCCCGTTGCCACTCTGCGATCCAGGATGGAGAGAGGGCAGCAACTGGGGCAGACTGGGGGAAGGAGTGATCTGCCTGGCGCGGAGGTGAGGGAGGGGGTTGGTGGGGGGGTTCTGCTGGGATGAAAGGGGTGGGGGTGGAGCCTGGACATCAGGGCACTCCGAGATGTGGGAGGGCGGGTGTCAAGGCTGTCCTGGGAATTGCTGTGGGGGCCACGGCTGAGCCATGGGGTGGGTTGGGGGGGTACTGGAGGAACAGCACTGAGGGGGTCCAGAGCTGGCCAGTGATCGGGCTGGCCAGAAAACGGGGAGGTTGACAGATCGAGGCCACCACACGTGCGCAGAGTTCCAGAACTGTCAGACTCCGACGTGAATAGACCCCGTTCCCCTGGGTTTTTAATGAGACTCACAACTGGGCTCTCCGCAGTGCTCAGAGTGCGGAGATTCAGCTGAGAAGCTGGACTGACAAAACTGTCGGGATTTAGAACAGTTTTCCCACCAATTCAGCACTCTTGGGAGAATCGGGGCCAACATTCAGGCTACACAACCAGTGTTTTGTCAGAGATTTGGATGTGTTTGATGTGTTATTGTGAGAGTTAACGAGATACAGTCGATGATAATGTCCTTGTGGTGTTAATGGGGCAGGTGTGGACAGGACTGTTCATCGGTCAGACCCTGACTAATGTTGTCAGAATTCAGTATCTTAAATCAAAGCAACTTCCCGTCCACCTTTCCAGCAGGAAAAGCCAAGTTTCTCCTGTGTATCTCCCGATCAAACATCACCCAGTAACCAACCTCAAATGCTTCATCCTTTTCCCTTCACCAAAGCTGGGAAATTCTACCGTGAACCAGTCGGAACGCAGACTCTTGTTTCCAGCTCAGTTGTGGAAATGGTCCACGGTGCTGTTAGCGAGGGAATTTCGGGATTTTAACCCAGCGACAGTGAAGGAACGGCGGTACGTTTCCAAGTCAGGATGGCGAGCGTCTCGGAGGAGAGCTTGGTGTTCCCAGGTTTCTGCTAACTTTGACTTTCTAGATGGTGTCGGGCGCGGGTTCGGAAGGTGCGGGAATCTTGGTGAGTCGCTGTATCTTGTAGACGGCACACACGGCTGCCACCGTGCGTCTGGTGGTGGAGGGAGGGGGAGTTGGTGGATGGGGTGATGCTTTATCCTGGATGGTGTTGATCTTCTTGAGTGTTGTTGGACTCATCCAGGGAAGTGGGGAATATTCCATCACACTCCTGACTTGTGGCTTGTAGAGAGTGGACAGGCCTTGGGGAATCAGGGGGTGAGTTACTCCCCGCAGGGTTCAACACTCCCACAAGCAGTAGCATGAAGCTGTTTAATGATCTTGAGACAGAGGTACTCACCCAGAGGGGGGGTGAGCTTGGGTATGTCACCGATGGGTCGGGGGTGGGGGATAAGATCTCAAACTGAAACTTTTGCTGTTGCAAATATGTCACAGCTTTCCCACCAGAGTTGACAGCCACACCGAGATGTACGTCAATATCGAACAGACCCTGAGAATCCACTCTCTGACCAACTGAGGATTTCCAGGACTTTCTGTTTGGATTTTAGATTTTTAGTTCAGTACCTGATTGGCTGGAATGCTCTTTGGGAGTTTGCGAAAGGGACTTTTCCAAACAGGTTTGTTGTCTTGGGTTTAGGATGGATTCGGGATGAGACAGCGGCTAACAGATTGCAGGGAACTGGGAGGCACAGCTTTACACAGAGTCCTGTATGTTTGGGTGACATTATCCATTAACAGAGGCAAGGTCATTCTCTGCACCGTTTAGTTTTATTGCGACCTGATGCAGGCTGAGCTGAAGTTCGAAATCTTTCGGTGAGTTAGAGACCGGGCTACTTCACAACATGACGGAATGCTCAACACCAGTTGAACAACCGAGAAAATGTTCATGTGGTGACGGAGAACGGGAATAATCCCCAGCTCCGAGAAACTGATCATATAAATGACAGAATTTGAAAGATGGAGGAGACCATTTGGCCCATTGTGTCAATGCTGGTTCTTTATAAGGATTTTTCAATCAACGCATTTCCCGCTTTCCCTAATGTTTTGTCCATTTTCCTTGAGGGATGTTGTAATCAGTCCCCGGAGGAGGAAGTTCCTTCACCAGAATTCCTTTACTTACAAGATCCAACAACACCATACAGGGCGTTCCCGGACTGCAGTCTCCATCCGGAGTGCCAGAGGAACTGACACTCCTGTTTAAGCACAGAGCATTGGGACTCCCTGATTGGACCATCAATCTGGTCTTTAATCAGGGGGGTTCATATTCAAACAGGTCAACCCCAATTGGTTGCTTAAAATCGTTACACATGTCAACCGACTGGAATGTGAGATTGGAAACTGGTCCAACATTTCCCAGTGGGAGCTTCCCCACAAGGGTGGCACGGTGACGCAGTGGTTAGCACCGCTGCCTCACAGCTCCAGGGACCCGGGTTCAATTCCCCGCTCAGGTCACTGTCTGTGTGGAGTCTGCATGTTCTCCCCGTGTCTGCATGGGTTTCCTCTGGGTGCTCCGGTTTCCTCCCACAGTCCAAAGATGTGTAAGTTAGGTTGATTTGCCAAGGTAATTTGATTTATTATTGTCACATGTATTAACATACAGTGAAAAGTATTGTTCTTTGTTCTTTAGCTTGGGCACTATACAGACAAAGCATACCGTTCATAGAGGAGGAAAGGAGAGGGTGCAGAATGTAGTGTTACAGTCACAGCGAGGGTATAGAGAAAGATCAGCTTAATGCGAGGTAGGTCCATTCAAAAGTCTGACAGCAGCAGGGAAGAAGCTGTTCTTGAGTCGGTCGGTACTCAGACTTTTGTATCTTTTTCCCGACGGAAGAAGGTGGAAGAGAGAATGTCCGGGGTGTGTGGGGTCCTTAATTATGCTGGCTGCTTTGCCGAGGCAGCGGGAAGTGTAGACAGAGTCAATGGATGGGAGATTGGTTTGTGTGATGGATTGGGGCTACATTCATAACTTTGTGAGCTTGGGCAGAGCAGGAGCCCAGACCGAGCTGTGATAGAACCGGAAAGAATGCTTTCTATGGGGCATCTGTAAAAGTTGGTGAGAGTTGTAGCGGACATGCCAAATTTCCTTAGCCTTCTGAGAAAGTAGAGGCGTTGGTGGGGCTTTCTTAACTATCGTGTCGGCATTGGGGTGATCTGGACAGGTGATCTGGACACCTAAAAACTTGAAGCTCTCGACCCTTTCTACTCCATCCCCACTGATGTAGACAGGGGCACGTTCTCCTTTACACATCCTGAAGTCGATGACTATCTGTAATCAACGGTCTTTAAGGAAGAACATTACAGGGGGGAGGAGACACCAGGCACTGGCGCTGTTTTCCCGCTCTCTGATTCCCACTGGAGTCTCCGATCCTGCCCACCAGCGCAGGGGTGTGGGGAGAACTCCCCCGCAAAGTGCAATTCCAGAGAGGGTGACCGGAGCAGGGTGAGCCGGGGGTTTAGTCCACAGGACGAGTACCGAGCATTGAGTCCAATATAAGGCTCGCGCTGAAGGTCCGAGGGATGTTTCAGAGAGAGTGACGGGAATGATCTGGGGATGAGGAACATTCAGTTACGGAGACAGTTTGGAGAGGTTGGAACTGTTATTCTCGGAGAAGGAAAAGTTGAGAGGAGATCGGATCGAGATGTTCAAAGTCCAGAGAGGTCTGGACAGAGCAGATCGAGAGAAACTGTTCCTGTTGGTGGGAGGATTGGGAACCAGAGGACACAGATTTAAAAGGATTGGCAAAGAATCAACATCAATAAGAGGGCAGCACAGTGGCACAGTGGTTAGCACTGCTGCCTCACAGCGCCAGGGACCCGGGTTCAATTCCCAGCTCGGGTCACTGTCTGTGTGGAGTTTGCACATTCTCCCCGTGTCTGCATGGGTTTCCTCCGGGCGCTCCAGTTTCCTCTCACAGTCCAAAGATGTGCGGGTTAGGTTGGCTGCGCTAAATTGCCCCTGGTGCGTGTTTATGGGAATAAAGCCTGGGTAGGATTGTGGCCGGTACAGACTCGATGGGCTGAATGGCCTCCTTCTGTGTTGTAGGGACATCTCTGAGGCAGTGAGTGGTTAGGATGGTGAGGGGGCTGCCTGTGGTGGAGGAGATTTAATCACAGCTTTGAGAAGGGAATTGGGTCAATACTTGACGGAAAAATACTTGCGGGGATTACAGGAGAGTGGGGCGAACTGAGTCGCTGTGGTAGAGACATAGCATGAACTCAGTGGAATGAATGGCCTCCTGTACTGTAACCATTATTGCCTGTGGCTTAGTGTCAAATTTTAGTCGAGAACATTTCACAAAAGCTCCCATTCATAGCCCACATTGGGAATGAGCACGTTGAAGGCGTTATACAAACTTCAGTTGTTGTTGTCAATGCCAATTCTGTCCACTAGCCAGCAGGGAGCACTGACCAGCGGTCTGGCTGACCGACTGCCCCCGTTTGGCACATTCACGGCTAATAAATGGCCAGAATTGGGCTGAATTTCCTTCTGGACAGAACCTTCAGCCAGAGAAGGTCAGTAGCAGTGAATATTTCCATGGCGCCGGTTTCGCTCTGTACCCCAGCCGCAGTGGGTGATGTGTGGACCCTCACTGGGGTGTTCCAGCCCTGCGCTGGTGCCCACCTCAGCTTACACTGAGACTCCAGCACAGGGAGAATGTGCTGAATGCTGCAATTGTTCAGTGGTTGACTGAGAATGCGGTGAACACGCTGTGTGCTCACTGGAGAATGCAGGCAGCAGGAGTGTGCTCAGACTAATGCATCTATGAGTCAGCCTTCCCTCGCAGAAAATGTCAAGTACAGCTAACGCGTTCACTGCAGCGTCTCAGCAACTCTGCACGGATCAGCCGTGTCTGCGCTCCGCTCACCGTCGCTCCTCAGAATAGACCCTGAAACGTTTTGGGCCAAGGCTGACTACGAAACGAAACGGCGCACTGTAACATAAATCTCACCGCCTCATCACAAACCCACTTAGATCCTCCAACCGTGCAAATCCACAAAGAGAAACCACATTAAAGAGATTGAGGAAAAAAGGGGAGGCAATGGCTTTGTGTTATCGATCCAGGAAACTCGGCTCATTCTCTGGGGGCCAGGGTTCGAATCCTGCCACAGCAGATGGTGGCGTTCAAATTCAATGCGTAAAATAAAGGGCTGGAATTAAGGATCTGCTGATGACCAGTTAACACTTTTTCCCAAAGGTCGGGGAGTCTAAAACTAGAGGGCAGAGGTTTAAGGTGAGAGGGGAGGGACACAGAAGTGTCCAGAGGGGCAATTTTTGTCACACGGAGGGTGGTGAGTGTCTGGAACAAGCTGCCAGAGGCAGTAGTAGAGGCGGGTACAATTTTGTCTTTTAAAAAGCATTTAGACAGTGACATGGGTACGATGGGTATAGAGGGATATGGGCCAAATGTGGGCAATTGGGACTAGCTTAGTGGTAACAAAAGGGCAACATGGGCAAGTTGGGCTGAAGGGCCTGTTTCCCTGCTGTAAACCTCTATGACTCTATGAAGCCATTGTCAATTGTCAGAAAAATCCATCTGGTTCACTAATGTCCTTTGGGGAGGGAAATCTGCCATCCTTACCCAGTCTGGCCTACATGTGACTCCAGGCCCACAGCAATCTGACTGATTCTCCGGGAATGGGCACTAAATGCTGGCCAGCATTGTCCCACACAAAAAAAATTTAAAGTAGAACATAGAACACTACAGCACAAACAGGCCCTTCGGCCCACAGGTTGCACCTATCATATCCCTACCTACCAGGCCTATCTATAACCCTCAATCCCATTAAATCCCATGTACTCATCCAGAAGTCTCTTAAAAGACCCCAGTGAGTTCGCCTCCACCACCACTGAAATCTATATAAAATATTACATATAGATTCTCTATTCCGTGGAGTTTCAGAGAATGAGAGATGATCTCAGACAAGATTCTGAAGGGGTTTTACTGAGAGACCGTTTCCCTTGGTCGGGAATTCTAAAACACGGGGGCGCAGTCTCAGGGTAAAGGGCAATCATTTAGAACTGAGATGAGGAGAAATATCTTCACTTAAAGAGCTGTGAATCTCTGGGATTCTCTTCCCCAGAGGATGCTTCCTGTTGAATATATTTAAGACTGGGACAGGCAGAGTTTCGATGTTCAGGGTGAGAAAGTGGAGTTGAACCCAAATTAAGCCATGACGGTATTGAAGGGCGGAACAGGGATCGACAGGCCGAATGGCCAACTCCAGCTCCTACTTCTAACGTTCCTGATTTCTTCACCATCCTGGTGTCTTCCATCCTGGCTGATTCCCCCTGAGTCTGGAATTTGGATCTGCTCATTAATAATTCACCCGAGGCAATGTCCCCCTTCAGCTCAGTGTAACCTCACTGTTTCTCTGAAAGAACATTCTAGAAAAACCCCAAGATGCGCTGTAGGTTCACCAAGCAGCACCTTCCAAACCAAAAACTACTGTCTTCCAGAAGGACAAGAGCAGTTCCTCGGAAGTTCCTTGGAACGCCAGTGCCTGGATGTTTCCCTCTGAGCCCCACACCATCCTGAGTTGGAAATATATCATCGCTCCTTCACTGTTTCTGGGTCAAATTCCTGGAACTCCCTTCTCAACAGCAGCTCAGGGCATTACAGCAGTTCCACAAGGCAGCTCACCAACAATTTCTCAAGGGGCATGTCAGCTACAACTCTCACCAACTTTTACCGATGCCCCATAGAAAGCATTCTTTCTGGTTGTATCACAGCTTGGTCTGGGCTCCTGCTCTGCCCAAGACCACAAGGAATTACAAAAGGTCATGAATGTAGCCCAATCCATCATGCAAACCAGCCCCCCATCCATTGACTCTGTCTACACTTCCCGCTGCCTCGGGAAAAGCAGCCAGTATAATTAAGGACCCCACGCACCCCGGACATTCTCTCTTCCACCTTCTTCCGTCGGGAAAAAGATACAAAAGTCTGAGGTCCCGTACCGACCGACTCAAGAACAGCTTCTTCCCTGCTGCTGTCAAACTTTTGAATGGACCTACCTCGCATTAAGCTGATCTTTCTCTACACCCTCGCTGTGACTGTAACACTACACTCTGCACTCTCTCCTTTCCTTCTCTATGAACGGTATGCTTTGTCTATATAGTGCGCAAGAAACAATACTTTTTACTGCATGTTAATACATGTGACAATAATAAATCAAATCAAATTAAATCAAATTAAGGATGGGTAATAAATCCTGGCCTAGACAGCAGTACCCACGTTCCATGACGGAGTAGAAATAATCAAAGGCCATTGGGTGAGACGGGGATAAGTGCTGGATTCTGCTGGTGGTGTTTGAGGGGTGAGTGCTGGACGGTACAACTCCCCATGGAATATTGGGCTGGAAGTATTTAATCTCCTGCCTGAGAGCTGTGCCAGGACATTGTTTTAACATTTATCAGTTACATCTCCAGATACTTTCATGTTGTTTCACTGGAGGATCAGCTGGATATCTGTCCTGGAATTGTGCCTTCAGAGCAGGGATGAGGATGTAGCCACGGAGCCGTGGCCAAGATTACAACCTTAAAACCATAGAATCCCAACAGCGCAGAGGGAGGCCATTTGGCCCATTGAGTTTGGGCTGACTTTCCAAAAGAGTATCTTACCCAGGCCCACCCTGCCACCTTAACCCCATGGCCAATGTACCTCTTTGGACTCTGGGAGGAAACCAGAGCATCCAGAGGAAACCCACGCAGACACGGGGAGAATGTGCAAACTCCACACAGGCGGTGAGTCAAGCTGGGAATCGAACCCGGGACCCTGACACTGTGAGTATTAGTAGTGTAGGACAAGGTATAACTAAGGAAATAAGAAATGCATGAAACAAGGGCAATGTAAAAGTCATGGGGACTCAATCTCTAAACAGACTGGGTAAACCTAATTAATGCTGATCATAGAATGGAAATGGAGGCCATTCAGCCCATCGATACTCTGCAGCGACAACAATACCACACAACCCCACAAATTTACCCCACCAAACCCTCTAACCTTTGCATCCCAGGACATTAAGGGACAATTTAGTATGGACAATACACCTAACCCGCACATTTTTGGACTGCAGAGGAAACCCATGCAGACACGGGGAGAATGTGCAAACTCCACACTGACAGTGACCCAAGCCGGGAATCGAACCTGGGTCCCTGGGAGGCAGTAGTGCTAACCACCGTGCCCCCCCCATTGAGAAGGATTAATTCCTGAGATATATACAAGATGGTTTTCAGGAACAGTAAATCAAGAAACCAAGTAAAGGACAGACTGTTTTAGACCCAGCATTGTGCAATGAGAAATGGCTAGTTAATCGTTTCATTGTAAAGGAGCCTTTGGGGAAGAGTGATCACAACGTAATGGAATTTTACATAAAGTTTGAAAGTGATGTAGTTTAATCCGTAACTGGGGTATTTAATCTAAACAAAGGTACGAGGGACAAATTGCCTGAGGTAGATTGAGGAACTACATTGAAAAGTATGATGGTAAACGAGTATTGGGTAGCATCCGCAATAAATTTACATTTAAGTCACAAGAAGGCAGCGGGAAATGTGATCAAACTGTGGCAGACAAGAGAAGTTCAAAGATTAGTTCAGAGGGAGAAGCTGATAAAATTGGCATAACAGTGAGCCTGAGGATTGGGAACATTCTAGAATTCAGCAAAAGAGAACCAAGAAACTGGTCAAGAACAAAATAAAGCAGATTTTTATCCATTCAAGGGCCAGCATTCAGTATCAGCCTCTAATTATCTTTGAGAAATTACACTATGGGAGTAAACTAGGGAGGGTCAGAAACATGGGCTGTGAAAGTTACAATTGGTGTCTGAAAAGGAAAAGGTTAGTGAAGACAAATGTGGGTCCAGTACAGCAGAGACAGGAGAACTCATAATGGGGAGTGTGGGAATGGGAGAGAAACAAATAACTTCCCAGAAATATTAGGGAGACAAGGGACCTGTAAGATGGAGGACCGGGAGGAAATTAGTATTTATAAAAAAAAGTAGAGATGGAGAAAATAACGGGACTGAAATTTGTATGGAGGGCATTAGCTGTGAGGAGAGGCTAGAGAAACCTGGAGGGGTGGCCTAATAGAAGTCTACAAGATTATGAGAGGCATGGACAGAGTGGATAGTCAGAAGCTTTTTCCCAGGTTAGAAGAGTCAATTACTTGGGGACACAGGTCTAAGGGGCGAGGGGCAAGGTTTATCGAAGATGTAAGAGGCCGGTTCTTTATACAGAGAGTGGTGGGTGCCTGGAACTCGGTGCTGGGGGAGGCAGTGGAAGTGGATACGATAGTAACTTTTAAGGGGCGTCTGTACAAATCCATGAATAGGATGGGAATAGAGGGATGTGGTCCCCGGAAGGGTAAGGGGTTTTAGTTCATTCGGGGCAGCACGGTCAGTGCAGGCTTGGAGGGCCGAAGGGCCTGTTCCTGTGCTGGAATTTTCCTTGTTCTTATTGCATGCAAATTTTTAAACACTCCCACATTATCCAATCTCATTCCTGGAGGATTGACTTTGGACTTTTCGATGTCTGATTCTCTCCTAACCTGACTATCTTCCTTTTCCCAATAATAAAGCGAGATGCTGATCAAGCTGGAATTCTGAAATAAAAACAGAACGTTGGACAAACTCAGCAGATCTGTGGAGAGAGAAGCAGAGTTAATGTTTGGAGTCTGTACCACCTCAGTTTCTCTCTCCGCAGACCTGCTGAGTTTATCTGGCATTTACTGCTTTTATTTTCTTTCATAATATTACATTCTCACATTAATGTGAGAAAACCTCTTCCCTCTGGATCCTGAACTTCCGAATCCACATCCCACAGTCAGTAAGGATCGGCAACAACACCTCCTCCACGATCATCCTCAACACCGGAGCCCCACAAGGCTGTGTTCTCAGCCCCCTACTATACTCCTTATACACCTATAACCGTGCGGCTAAATTCCCCTCCAACTCGATTCTCCAGTTTGCTGACGACATCACTGTAGTGGGTCGGATCTCAAACAATGACAGAGAACAGGAGAGAGATCGAGAATCTGGTGAACTGGTGCGGTGACAATAATCTCTCCCTCAATGTCAACAAAATGAGAGACAGTCATCAACTTCAGGAAATGTAAAGGAGAACATGCCCCTGTCTACATCAATATGGACAAAGTAGAAAGGGTCGAGAGCTTCAAGTTTTTAGGTGTCCAGATCACCAACACCCTGTCCTGGTCCCCCCCCATGCCGACACTATAGTTCAGAAAGCCCCACCAACGCCTCTACTTTCTCAGAAGACTAAGGAAATTTGGCATGTCAGCTACAACTCTCACCAACTTTTACAGATGCCCCATAGAAAGCATTCTTTCTGGGTGTATCACAGCTCGGTCTGGGCTCCTGCTCTGCCCAAGACCGCAAGAAACTACAGAAGGTCGTGAATGTAGCCCCAATCCATCACTCAAACCAGCCTCCCATCCACTGACTCTGTCTACACTTCCCGCTGCCTCGGGAAAAGCAGCCGGTATAATTAAAGACCCCACACACTCCGGACATTCTCTCTTCCACCTTCTTCCATCGGGAAAAAGATACAAAAGTCTGAGGTCCCGTACCGACCGACTCAAGAACAGCTTCTTCCCTGCTGCTGTCAGACTTTTGAATGGACCTACCTCGCATTAAGTTGATCTTTCTCTACACCCTCGCTATGACTGTAACACTACACTCTGCACCCTCTCCTTTCCTTCTCTATGAACAGTATGCTTTGTCAGTATAGCGCACATCAAACAATACTTTTGACTGTATGTTAATACGTGTGACAATAATAAATCAAATCAAGTCAAAACCAGCATTGCAGACTGAGAGATTGGGAAGATATAATAAGATCATAAAACCATAAGACATAGGAGCAGAAAAAGGCCATTCGGCCCATCAAGTTTGCATTCAATCATGGCTGATATTTTCCCCATCCCCCATTCTCCTGCCTTTTCCCCTGATTCCCTTATTAATCAGGAACCGATCTATCTCTGTCTTAAAGACACTCAGTGACCCGGCCTCCTCTGTGGCAAAGAGTTCCACACATTCCCCACTCTCTGGCTGGAGAAATTCCTCCTCGTCTCTGTTTTAAAGGATCGTCCCTTTACCCTGAGGTTGTGCCCTCTCCGGTCCTAGTTATTCCTGCTAGTGGAAACCTCCTCTCCACGTCCACTCTATCCAGGGCCTCGCAGTAAGTTTCACTGAGGTGTCAGGGGCAGTGAGAGTGTTTTCCGCGCGTGAAGCTAAATCCTGACTGTGCTCACACAGAGCCGCTTTCCATTTGTTATTTCCTAACAGGCAGTTGAACCCAGCACCAGCCCACACTCTATCCTGGAAGCAGCCACTGAGCGTGCAGTGCTGATAGGATCTGAAAATTCTAATCCCCTCCGCGAGAATCGATGTCAACTCACATTGCTCATCATTCACCACTTGGGGGAAGATTTCCTCCTTGTTTTGAGCAGTGGAAACAAAAGTCAGATCCTTCTAACCAACATCCTGACTCTGTGTGTGTGTGTGTGTGTGTATGACGGGCTGGCAGCAGGAGGTGATCGGGAAAAGGGGATCCTCTGTTAGCTGTCACTCAGTCCGCAGCCTCAACACTTTGTTTCCAGCTGCCGATTGCTGGAGGATTAAAAAGTGTCAAAGGGGTGAGGTGTAGGTGTACCCGCTGTGTGTGTGTAATGTGTAACTTCCAAAGGGGGCACTGGAAACTCCCCGAACTCACAGCTATTGTGTGTAAACATCTATCCCCAACCTTACCCATTCTTCAATGTCCCATCATCCGTGTAACATCCAGGATGCTGCTATTCCCATGTGGAATTTACAATCCACAGGGCCCAAAGATGTGCGGGATGGGTGGATTGGCCACCCTCAGTTAGAAGGAAAGTTTAATCACATTAACACTGCAATGAAGTTACTGTGAAATTCCCCTCGTGTCAGGGGGACTAGCTAGGGTTAGTACACGGGTTTACAGGGATAGGGCCTGAGTGGGACTCGATGGGCCGAATGGCCTCCTTCTGCACTCTCGGATTCTATGATATTGATGCACTGCGTAATATCCCGAGACTTGACCCACCAACAACACAACGTTTAACAGGGCCACCCAGAATTACTGAGACATCAGTTTTGACAGTGAAGGGTCCCAGATTCATAACTTCATATCTGTACAGGAGGGGATGGCCCAGTAGTATTATCACTAGATTATTAATCCAGAAACTCAGTTAATGTTCTGGGGCCCCAGGTTCGAATCCTGGCAGGGCAGATGGTGGAATTTAAATTCAATAAAAAAAACCCGGAATTAAGAATCTACTGATGACCATGAATCCATTATCAGAAAACCCATCTGGGTCACTAATGTCCTTTAAGGAAGGAAATCTGCCATCCTTACCCAGTCTGGCCTACATGTGACTCCAAAGCCAGAGCAATATGTGGTTGACTCCCAACTGCCCTCCAAGGGCAACTCGAGACAGACAATAACACTGACCCAGCCAGCGACACCCACATCTAATGAATGATTAAATAAAAATTGTCTTCTCATTTACCACCAGTGAATTTTCTCTGTTGTCCTTCCACTGTGTCCAACTGGAGGTGGGGAGGGCAGAACTCAGCATTGTTACTCTAATGGGGTCTGTCCTTGAGGTAAATGAGATCATGTTGGGCATTGATGTGGCCTCATGATTGGGATATTAACCGAGAACATTGATCAATCTCAGCGTGCGTTCCCTCTCCTCTCCATTGTCACCCATTATTCACTCAATCACCTTCCCTGAGTAGAAGTGTTCAGAGTCAGCTGATCATACCCTCAGCTCAGGGACTTGGGGTTTAAACCCCTCGTTAAATTTAAAGTTTATTTATTAGTAAGGCTTACATTAACACGGCAATGAAGTTACTGTGAAATTCCCCTAGTCGCCACACTCTGGCACCTGTTTGGGTCAATGCACCCGAACCAGCACATCTATAAGACTTCCCTTCATTCTTCTCAATTCCAATGAGTATAGCCCCAGTTTACACAGTTTCTCCTCATAAACCAACCCTCTCAACTCCGGAATCAGCCTAGTGAATCTCCTCTGCACCCCCTCCAGTGCCAGTATATTCTTTCTCAAGTAAGGAGACCAAAACTGTACACAGTACTTTAGGTGTGGCCTCACCAGCACCTTATACAGCTGCAACATAACCTCACTGTTTTTAAACTCCATCCCTCTAACAATGAAGGACAAAATTCCATTTGCCTTCTTAATTACCTGCTGCACCTGCAAACCAACTTTTTGTAATTCATGCACAAGGACGCCCAGGTCCCTCTGCACAGCAGCAAGCTGCAATTTCCTCTGAGATAGAGGGGGAGGATGATTCCATTGCCACGGTGGAGCTGAGTCCACAAAAAGATCAGCCATGATCTTATTGAATAGCGGAGGATGTTAGAGCAATACGATAAATGGTATTCCTCCGATTGCAAAATAAACACTAAAATTCCAGTAATGGAACTACCAGAATTCTGGTCGATTCAAGGAAAATACTGCGGATGCTGGAAATCTTGAAATGAAACCAGAAAAGAATGGGATAAAACCTCAGCGGGTCGGGCAGCAAGTGTGGAGAGAGAAACAGAGTTAGTGTTTCGAGTCTCCTCTTCCAAGCTAAAGGGAGGGAGGAGTGTGAGGGGTCTTATTCTGTTTAAGTGGATTAGAGCAGCTGGAGTTCACTAGTGATTGGTGGCAGCCAGGATTCTCCAGTCCTGCCGCAGTGAATGGAGTTTGGGCTGAGCGCGAAATTCTCCATTCGCGCTGGCGGCAGGGGCGGGGTGAATGGGTTCGGAGAATTCAGGCCGTTATATACACTGAGTGATTCATCAGCATCATCATCCTGCATGGGGAACAGGAGGATACGTTGAGGCCAGTCAAAGATAAATGCAAGTGTTCATTGGAGAAGAAACCTGTGTTGATACTGGGCTATTAATATATCCCACCTTTAAGGACGGCTTTAAAATTCGGTGTTTTCTTACAGGTGGTCAGTTTGTCTGGCAGGAATTCAGCAGATGCTGGAAAGCAGGATAATTATTTATTTTAGCCATCTAAGTGTTTATTTAGCATGAGGCTTAATGAGTTTTTGTTTAGCAAATATCTTGGGGCGTTTTCTTGATTAAAGTAATGGAAAGGTGAATTAAGTATATAGTCGTGTGAAACTGGAATGGAGGTGTTAGTTTTGTAGCTTAAAAAACAGCTGAGTTCAGGTGCAGGAGAGGGTTTGAAGATAGGATTCTACAAGTACTTCTCTCTCTCTCTCTCGACAACATCTCTCTGGAAGCTCCAAAGCAGTTAACAAAGGTTAAAGCCAGTATGCCTGGATTTGCTAACTAGTTTTCAAGTGGGGTTTATGTCTATAAGAGGAATATTACTTAATTGGAGCTGAATATAATGTTAGAAGTTAAGAAGTGTTTCCTTTCATGTTTAAATAATTTTCAATGGTTAAGAGTTAAACTGTTTTCATTTTGTTAGAGTTATATTTAAAATGTGCTATCAATAAATTTTATTTTGATAAAAATAAGTCCCTAATTTGTCAGTGGAATCACTCCTACAACAAAACATCCCTTCCTCACATTTATGCCAAAAATAGAAATTGTTGGGATGGCACACAGTTGATTTAAATTGCTTGACTCCTAAGCTATCCATAAATTTCCTGAATAACTTCAATTCCACTCTGATGTCGAAAACCAAACCTTGATTAATGAACTAATTCAAAATCATCTGCCATTTCTGCTGCCAATCTACCAGTTTTAACTCTTTACTCATCCTTTGCACTAGTCTGTCTTCACAATATACTTGGGATTTCTGATCTGGCACCTTAACAAAAACTGGGGGCTCATCCAGGATTAAAAACTATAATTCCTTGTTTGGTTTGGGATTATTGAACTCTAAGATAGTGAGGGTTGAAGGATTGGTACTTTCTTTTATGTGGTGCATTCCGTTAGTTTAAACTTGAAGCGCCTTGTAGAAAAATGACTCTTTTAGTGGCTAAAGATTTTCTGGGTGAAGATGTCACTCAGAGTGGTTTACAAAAGCTTTTAGATTTGGCCAACCAGCTGAAGTTGACTTTGCCTGGAGGGGTGAGGGTGGCGGAGATAACTTCCACAATAGTTCAGTGTTTAAAAGTTGCCAGAGACACAGCTTGAATCATCGAAATTGGCCAAAATTCAATTAAAAATGAAACAGCTTGAAGAGGAAAAAGGAATGAGGCAGCTCGAACTGTGATCAACCGCAAAAGAAAGAGAGAGGAAAGGGAAAAAGAGACAGCGAGCTTTTGAACTTCAGAAACTGGAACTAAAAACTGGCGGAAGAAAAGGCAAATGTTGAGAGAAGTGATGGGGAAAATGGGGAAAAATTAACCCATCTTGGTCAAAGTCCTGGAGGGAATATGTTTAAATATATTCACGTGCCAAAGTTTGATGAGAAAGATGTAGAAGCCTTCTTCATTTTATTTAAAAAAGTAGCCAAATAATCAGAATGGCCACAAAGCACGTGGGCATTACTGATTCAATCAAAATTAGTGTGTAGACCTAGTGAGGCATTTGCATCATTATCAGAGGAAATATCCAGGAAATATAATGAGTGAAAAAACCCACCTTGACTGCGTATGAACTAGTGCCAGGAACCAACAATGGTTTAGAAATCTGAGGTAGAAAAAAGGTCAGATGTCAGAGAGTCATAGAGGCTTACAGCATGGAAACAGGCCCTTCAGCCCAACCTATCCATGCCTCCTTTTTTTTAAACCCCTAAACTAATCTCAATAGCCCGCATTTGGACGTACGTAGAATTTGAAAGAATCAAACAAAGTAACTTTGACAAGTGGATATGAGCATTGGAAATACACCAGGCGCATGAAGCTGTTCCAGAAACAATTATTTTAGAAGAATTTAGAAATTCACTTGCTGCAGGAGTGAGAATTCACGTGGAAAAGTAGAGGGTTAAAACTGATGGATTGGCAGCAGAAATGGCAGATGATTATGAGTTAATTCATAAATCAAGGTTTGGTTTTCGACATCAGGGTGAAAATGAAGTTATTTGGGAAAGTTATGGGTAGCTTAGGAGTAAAACAATTTGCATCAACTGTGTAGCACCCAGGATCACAGGAACCTTTGGAGCAGTGGTCTCAAAGTTTAAAGACCATGTTGAGGGCAGATTATCAGGAGGACTGGGATAAAGGAATTCTATTTGTACTTTCTGAAATTAGGGACACACCTAATGAATCAATTAAATTCAGCCCATGTGGTAAGATGATCATTTAATTGACCAATGAGAAACTGGTGAGTCAGCGCTCTAAGATACATTGTGTCAAACTTTAGGGAGAGACTAACTGGAGCTGGTAAATTGGTTAGACATTTAAAAGGGGCGGGATTAGCTAAGGTAAATGCATGGGCTTATGGGGATAGGGCCTGGGTGGGACTGTGGTCGGTGCAGGCTCGATGGGCTGAATGGCCTCCTCCCGAACAGCAGGATTCTATAATTCTATCACACCAGCTTTGGTGACAGAGAATTTTGCAGGCAATTCGCGGTGGCCATTGATGTGAGTGTTGCGGCATTGGTTCCGTGCCGTTACAAGGAGGCAAGGATAGAATTCCGATTGGCTATTTTTCCCCAAAAAAACGAAATATTCATCAAAATAAGTATCCCGTCATTAAGAAGGAAGTGTTGAGTTTGGTGTAGACATTTTCACATTTATATTACCAGTAACTCATCAAAGGCAGCTGCTTACACTGACTGTAATCCATCAAAGTTTCTGCAGAAGTTTCAAGATAAAAATGCAGGATTGTTTAGATGGAGTTTATTATTACAGACGTTTAATTTGGGGGGCGGCACGGTAGCACAGTGGTTAGCACTGCTGCTTCACAGCTCCAGGGTCCTGGGTTCAATTCCTGGCTCGGGTCACTGTCTGTGTGGAGTTTGCACATTCTCCCTGTGTCTGTGTGGGTTTCCTCCGGGTGCTCCAGTTTCCTCCCACAGTCCAAAGATGTGCGGGTTAGGTTGATTGGCCATGCTAAGAAATTGCCCCTTCGTGTCCAGGGATGTGTAGGTTAGAGGGATTAGTGGGTATAATATGTGGGGATATGGGGGTAGGACCTGGGTGGGATTGTGTTCGGTGCAGACTCTTTCTGCACTGTAGGGTTCTATGACAATTTGAAGATTGTACCTGTGGCAGGAGGGGAGAATGTGATCGCCGATTCCTTATCGTCACTTTGATATGAAAGAAGGTGGGGATGTTTAACGAAAGATTGAACTGGACTGCAGCACTGTAACATTACATGTTTAGATCTATATTTTATAGAGTACTATTTGAGTGAAAACTAGAGATTTTTTAAGCCATCTTTTCATTTAGTTAAGAGCACAGTTAAAATATAATGAAAAGAATTAGCATAACTTTGACCAATTACAAGATTTAAACATGACACGGTATAACTCAGAACAGCTAGCTATCTCTGATGTTCACAAACCCTTCTCCAGACTGGGCACGAAAGCATGTATGTTCACGTGATGCTGGATCTTGCAGCTTTTTAACACCTGCTGTGAATGTTGGATCAAATATCCCAGTCCTGGAACTTTCAGGAAGCCTCTCGAGAGACAGAGTGTGACAGAGAAACACAGAGACAGGGTGACAGAGGGAGAGACACACAGAGACAGAGGGACGGAGGGACAGAGGGACAGAGGCAGAGAGACAGAGAGAGAGCGTGACAGAGAGAGAGAGAGAGCGAGGCAAAGAGACAGAGGGACAGAGGGACAGAAAGAGAGACAGAGAGAGAGAAGGACAGAGAGACAGAGGCAAAGAGACAGAGAGAGAGAGTGACACAGAGAGAGAGACACACACACAGAGACAGAGGGACAGAGAGACAGAGAGACAGAGAGACAGAGTGACAGAGGGACAGAGAGACAGAGACAGAGAGACAGAGGCAGAGAGAGAGAGTGACAGAGAGAGAGAGGCAAAGAGACAGAGGGACAGAGAGACAGAGGGACAGAGAGACAGAGGGACAGAAAGAGAGACTGACAGAGAGACAGAGAGAGGGAAAGAGACAGAGAGAGAGAGACAGAGTTACAGAGAGACAGAGAGAGACAGAGTGACAGAGACAGAGAGAGGGACACAGAGAGTGAGAGATACTGCCTTTATCCACCAGCTCCTGCAGCAACTGAGGAAAAAAAATTAAAAACTGGACTTTTTTATGAAGCCTGGCTGTCCCAAGCCACATAACCTGTCAGTCAGCCCCAATCAAACCCCACTCAGCAACCCACAAAAAGCCCAGGGCGCTGCATTAATCCAGATTAAAATCAACATGAGATCAACTCTACAATAAAGGACATCAGCTGCAGACCACACGGTGCCGATATATTACCCATAAATGTCGAAATATCCCCCAGGGAAACATGTTTAAAATATATTTCTGGAAGGCACATCACCATCACTGAGAAGAATTTTCATTCACATCTTATTTAATCAATTATATTTAAATTCTTCAGCTACCCAGCTGGGATCTGTCTGGGTGGGATTTAGCACCGCTCTGCAGAACACTCTGTACCGGGGCGAGGGCATTAACAACTCCAACACAGTCTCCCCACCCCCCTCACCCCCCCACCCTCTCACACCCCCACCTCCCACCCCCCTCATCCCCTCACCCTCTCACCCTCTCACACCCCCACCTCCCACCCCCCTCACCCCCCCCACCCTCTCACACCCCCACCTCCCACCCCCCTCACCCCCCCCACCCTCTCACACCCCCACCTCCCACCCCCCTCACCCCCCCCACCCTCTCACACCCCCACCTGCCACCCCCCTCACCCCCTCACCCTCTCACACCCCCACCTCCCACGCCCCTCACCCTCCTCACCCTCCCAGCCCCTCACCCTCTTCACCCTCCTTATTCCCCCACCCCTCAGCCCCCTCATCCCCCAACTCGCCACAGCCCCTCATCCCCCTAATCCCACCAACCCAATCACCCTCATCCCCCTCACTCCCCATGCCCCTTCACACTTCTCACCCTCCGCCCCCTCATCCCCCTCACTCCCACACCCCCTCACCGCCCCATCCCCTCACCCCTCTCATACCCCTCACCCCACCACCTCACCCTTCCAACCCCACCCCCTCATCCCTCTCACCCCTCACTCCCACCTCCCCTCACCCCCTCAACCCAACCTCCTCATCCCCTCACTCCCCCACCCTCTCACCCCCAGCCCACTCAACCCCCTTACAGCCACCTCCTCACCCCCCCAACCCCCATACCTCACACACCTCAGACCCCTCACCTCACCACCCCATCATCCTCTCACCCCCCCAAACTCCATTCCCCACTCCCCCTCACCCACCCCCCATGCCCCACCACCTCCCCCCTCACCCCACCACCACCAGAGTGCTCTCTCTGTCCTGTACCCTGTAGACCATTTTCAAACCTGATAGAGATATGGACATCATTCAGAGGAAACATAAGTTTGATCTCCAACATCAAACGGCTTAATGAAGAGCGAAGAAAGTATTTGCATTTATATAGCACCCTTCAGGACTTTGCAAAACTTTCTCACACCTAATTAACGACAGTGGTGCTGTCTCCCACGGTGTCTCAGCGAGCTACCTCGCATCTAAACTGTTTTATTGACTCGTAAAATATTCTTAGTCAGTGTTAGAGGAAAGGGTGACCCAGTGGCACAGTGGTTAGCACTGCCAGGGACCCGGCTTCGATTCCCGGATCGGGTCACTGCCTGTGTGGAGTTTGCACATTCTCCCCGTGTCTGAGTGGGTTTCCTCCAGGTGCTCCGGTTTCCTCCCACAGTCCAACGATGTGCGGGTTGGGTGGATTAGTGGGTAAATGTGTGAGATAAAAGCGATAGGGTGGGGGGAAAGGACAAGGTAAGGTGCTGTGTCTGAGAGAGCTAGTGGGCTGAATGGCCTCCTTCTACACTGTAGGGAGTCTGTACAGAAAAATAAACAGTGTTCCAGCCAATATTCATTTGTTGACAAACATTAATGAAGCTGAGATGTGATTCTGATCTCATGTCCACACCGTCACAAAGACCAGCTGTTTTCACCTCTAACTTTGCCCAGCGTTGCTCCTATCCCAACTCCCCTGGGCCAGAAACCTTCAATCAAGCCTTTGTTAACTCTTGGACTGACTATTCCAACACGCCACTGGCTGCTCTCCCAAACTCTACCACCCATTAACTTGAGTTCATCTAAAACCCAGCTGCTCATGTCTAACACACAGCAATCCTCTTGACACTGTCCGAGCTCGCTCATCTCCACCCAGTCAAGAGATGCTTTGGCTCTTGTCCATCCATGGCCATGCCCCCACTCTGCGATCACCTCCAGCCCCACATCTGAAATATCTACATCCAGATCCGGTCTCTGGGTGTGGAGAGTAAAGGGTTAATGTTTTATCAATATTTCAATGGCGTCAATGATGATGTAAGCGTGACAGGGTCACATGACAAAGACGCTCTACAGGAGGGTGACACAGAGGACGATGTAATTACCATGAGGCCATCGACTCAAACACTTCGAAACAACTCATTTCAAGACAAGCTCTGGACTGATTGCACCCAGGACACTCACTGAGAAAGTGAAACCTCACCAAAACAAAACATCCCTAATCCTCAGCCCCCCATTAGAACACAGAACATTCCAGCGCAGTACAGGCCCTTCGGCCCTCGATGTTGCGCCGACCAGTGGAACCAATCTAATGACCCTCTAACCTAAACTATTCCAATGTTATCCATATGCCTATCCACTGACCATTTGAACCCCCTTAAAGTTGGCGAGTCCACAACTGCTGCAGGCAGGGCATTCCACGCCCTTACTACCCTCTGAGTAAAGAACCTACCTCTGACATCCGTCCTATAATTACCACCCCTTAATTTAAAGCTATGTCCCCTCGTGTTAGCCATCACCATCCGAGGTAAAAGGCTCTCACTGTCCACCCTATCTAACCCTTTGATCATCTTGTATGCCTCAATCAGGTCACCTCGTAACCTTCTTCTCTCCAATGAAAATAACCTCAAGTCCCTCAGCCTTTCCTGATAAGACCTTCCCTCCATACCAGGCAACATCCTGGTAAACCTCCTCTGCACCCTTTCCAATGCCTGTGTGGCTGTGTTTTCAGTGACCCAGACCCTCTGATCCCTCTCCCCTGCCTTTCTAACTCTTTCTCCCCATCTTTAATACACTCCTTAAAACCTCCCAGCTTGACCAAGCCTCCTCCTGTGCCTCGGAGTGGTACATTGTTTCATAATCCTCCTGGGAAACATAGAAACTGGAAGCAGGAGGCCATTCAGCCCTTCGAGTCTGCTCCGCCATTCGTTTTGATCATTGAATTCAATATCCTGATCCCCGCCCCCCCCCCATATCCCTCGATCCCTTTAACCCTAAAAGCGAAACCTCATTTCTTCTTGAAATCACACAATGTTTTGGCCTCAACAACTTTCTGTGGGAGTGAATTCCACACATTCCCCACCCTCTGGGAGAAGAAATCTCTCCTCACTTTAGTTCTAAAAGGTTTACCCCTTATCCTCAAACTCTGACCCCCTAGTTCTGGACTCCCCCCACCATCAGGGAACATTCTTTCTGAATCCACCCTGTCTAACCCTGTGAGAATTTTAGAAGTATCCATCAGATCCCTTTTCACTCTTCTAAACTCCTTCGGGACATTTCAGGATGTCAAAGGCGCTATATAAATGTGAGTTATTGTTGATCATTCCCTCTGATTTTCCATGTGTGGGATTTTGGGCTTTGCCTGTGGGTCACTGTTAGACCGGCTGGGAGATGAAATTGGCATTAAAAATGAAAATTGTCTCCCCCTGAGTGTCTCTGCCTTGTTAATTTGTTGTTTCGTTTTAAAAGCCTCCTCAAAACCTTCCTTAACCAATTTCCTATGCTGCCTCCCCATGGATCTCCCCTCTGAGTGACACCTCGGGATATCGTTGGTGTTTCAGAATCTTGATAATCGCGAGTTGACTAACTCATCACTTCCCAAACCCTGTCCACCATCGACAAGGCACAAGTCCAGAGTGCGATGGAATACTCCCCACTTGCCTGGATGGGGGCAGCTCCAACAACACTCGAGAAGCTCGACACCATCCAGGACAAAACAGCCCTGCTCGATCCCATCATCTCCAACATTTACACCCTCACTTACTCCCTCCGTCACCAACACAATGACAGCCATGTGTACCATCTACAAGATACAACTCACACCGTAACGACTCACCCACACTCCTGAAGCTTCACCTTCTTAACCCGAAACCTCAACCATCTAGAAGGGCAAGGGCAGCAGATACCTGGGGACACCCCCACCTGGAGATCCCCCTCTGAGTCACTCACCATCCTGACTTGGAAATATATCGCCGTTCCTTCGCTGTCAAAATCCTGGAACAGCACCGTGGGTGTACCTACACTACAGAGACTGCAGCAGGTTCAAGAAGGCAGCTCACCACCACCTTCTCAAGGGGCAATTAGGAATAGACTATAAGGGAGCACTATAGAACACTGGTTAGCACTGCTGCCTCACAGCGCCAGGGACCCGGGTTCAATTCCGGCCTCGGGTCACTGTCTGTGTGGAGTCTGCACATTCTCCCTGTGTCTGCGTGGGTTTCCCCTGGGTGCTCCAGTTTCCTCTCACAGTCCAATGATGTGGTGAAGGAATTGAGCACTGCACAGCAAGATCACACAAACAGCAATGACCGGTCTGTTTTTAGGGAGCTAGGTTGTGTAGTTAATCTCAGCCTCGGGAAGAAACTCCTGCCTTTCTTTAAAATAGTGCGCAGAATGACAAGATATCGAGTTGGATTTCCCACTACGACCTCGCCCAAGATTGTAGACAAAGAAAAAGTAAGTTATAGCACAGGAACAGGCCCTTCGGCCCTCCAAACCTGTACCCACCATGCTGTTCGACTGAACTAAAACCCCCTACCCTTCCAGGGACCATATCCCTCTATTCCCATCCTATTCATGGATTTGTCCAGATGCCCCTTAAATCTCACTATTGTATCCACTTCCACTCCCTCCCCCGGCAGTGAGTTCCAGGCCCTCTGTATAAAAACCTTGCCTCTCACATCTCCTTTAAACCTTGCCCCTCACACCTTAAACCTGTGCCCCAAATAAGTATCTCATCTTGTACGTGTCACTAGCGGAGATGTTAAGCTGAGTTTCTGCGTGTAGCAAGGTTAGCTAAATTCCCAATGATCCTCCCCGTTCCTCTGGACTTAAAAACAACCAGTTCATGAGTGATGGTTAAGGAACAGAGCTGTGCGTTGAGAAATACATGCCACTATGATTTTGAAATGTTGCTTAACTGCAACATTAAGAACATAAGAACATAAGAAATAGGAGCAGGAGTAGGCCATCCAGCCCTTCGAGCCTGCCCCACCATTCAATAAGATCATGGCTGATCTGTTGTGGCTCAGTTCCACTTTCCCGCCCTCTCCCCATAACCCTTAATCCCCTCTCCTATCAAGAACCCATCAACCCGCTTCTTAAAAATATTTAGCGAGGCAGCCTCCACCACTTCAACGGGCAGAGAATTCCAGAGATTCACCACCCTTTGAGTGAAGAAGTTCCTCCTCAACTCCGTTCTAAACCGCCTCCCCTTTATCTTGAGGCTGTGCCCCCTAGTCCTACTGTCTTTTTTGAGCGGGAAGAGTCTCTCCACCTCTATCCTATCCATCCCATTCATCATCTTATACGTCTCAATGAGATCTCCCCTCATTCTTCTAAACTCTAACGAGTACAAGCCTAGTTTATTCAGCCTCTCCTCATAGCTCAATCCCCTCAACTCCGGTATCAGCCTAGTAAACCTCCTCTGCACTCCCTCCAGGGCCAAAATATCCTTGCGCAGGTGCGGCGCCCAAAACTGCACACAGTACTCCAGCTGCGGCCTCACCAATGCCCTATACAGCTGCAGCAAGACCTCCCTACTTTTATATTCAATCCCCCTCGCTATGAAGGCCAGCATCCCATTCGCCTTCCTGACCACCTGCTGTACCTGCAAGCTGGGTTTTTGCAACTCATGCACAAGGACCCCGAGGTCCCTCTGCACCGTCGCCTGCTGCAGTTTTTCGCCACGTAAGAAATAGTCCTTCCTACCATTATTCCTACCAAAGTGGACCACCTCACACTTGCCAACATTAAATTCCATTTGCCATTTCCTGGCCCATTCGCCCAGCCTATCTAGATCCTTCTGCAGACTCTCCACACCCTCCGCACAATTTGCCTTTCCCCCAATCTTGGTGTCATCAGCAAATTTCGACACCCTACACTCGGTTCCCTCCTCCAGATCATCTATATAAATGGTAAAAATTATGGGGTGCCACAGGGGTTTGCACTGCTGCCTCACAGCTCCAGAGGACCTGGGTTCGATTCCCGGCTTGGGTCACTGTCTGTGTGGAGTTTGCACATTCTCCCCGTGTCTGCGTGGGTTTCCGCCAGGTGCTCCGGTTTCCCCCCACAGTATGAAAAATGTGCTGGTTAGGGTGCATTGGCCGTGCTAACTTCTCCCTCAGTGTACCCGAACAGGTGCCAGAGTGTGGCGACTCGGGGATTTTCACAGTAACTTCATTGCGGTGTTAATGTAAGCCTACTTGCAACATTAATAAATAAACTTTAGTTCTGGGCCATGAGTAATACATTTGTGAGAATGTTTTACCTCTTACCATTCACAAACAGAGGCTATCACAGTGGCCTAGCTGAATGGCCTTTTTCTATGCAGTAACTGTTTAGTAATTTGATTTGATTTATTATTGTCACATGTATTATCATCCAGTGAAAAGTATTGTTTCTTGCGCGCTATACAGACAAAGCATACCATTCATAGAGTGTTTGCGTGAGTCACAATGTGTGTTAGATGGAGCCACTGTGTACAGTTCTGGTCACCTTATTGTAGAAAGGATATTATTAAACTAGAAAGAGTGCAGAAAAGGATGCTACTGGGACTTGATGGATTGAGTTACAAGGAGAGGCTGGATAGACTGGGACATTTTTTCTCTAGCGCGTAGGAGGCTGAGGGGTGATCTTATGGAGGTCTATTAAATAATGAGGGGCACAGATCAGCTAGATCGTCAATATCTTTTTCCAAAGGTAGGGGAGCCTAAAACTAGACGGCAGAGGTTTAAGGTGAGAAGGGAGAGATACAAAAGGGTCCAGAGGGGCAATTTTTTCACACAGAGGGTGGTGAGTGTCTGGAACAAACTGCCAGAACAAATTACTGAACAGTAATAGTAGAGGGTACAATTTTGTCTTTTAAAAAGCATTTAGATAGTTAAATGGGTAAGATGGGTATAGAGGGATATGGACCAAATGCAGGAAATTGGGACTAGCTTAGTTGTTATAAAAAAAGGGATGGCATGGACAAGTTGGGCTGAAGGGCCTGTTTCCATGCTGTAAACCTCTATGACTATGACACTATCTGAGATCCTTGTCCCAATCTCCTCACTCTAGACCCTCTGAGTGCCTCACAATTTCTACATTGGAAATCCGACCTCTGGCATCTGGAAATCATTTTGTTTATTCAATGCGAACAAACATTGCTTCTCGTTCCTCTGAAGCTGAAAATATATCTGATTCTCCCCTCCCTGAATTCTCAATGTGTCGGCGTTGACCCCAAACAAGAAGGAAATCCACCTGTCAAACACCTGGAATCTGATCAGAGCGAATCAGGAAAATCAGACTTCTTCCTGCGAGGAGAACTCACCTTTCTCTGACTCTCCAATCACTCAGAGCAAGCTCAGTTCTGCTTCCCTCATCCATTCCTCAAAATTCCTATTAACAGATCACAGTCCCCGGCCTCCAGCCCCTTCTCAAACTGCAATGATCTACAGATTGGAACTCGCTGCCTGTGAGGGGAATGGAAGCTGAGACAGAGAGTGATTCCTGGAAGGAATTGTCCAGGGTGGGGAGCTGGAGCCTGCAGAGTTACAGGGATAGAGTGCGGTGGGGGTGGGGAGGGGGAAATGGGACTAACAGGATTGCTGTATGGACAGCAAGCATGGACCCGCTGGGCCGAATGGCCTCCTTCTGTGCCGTAATGGCTCAGTCACTTTAGTGAACAACAGCACCTTTAGAAAAAGAGTCTAGTCAAGTGTGTTCTACGTTGTAAGCGTGAGAAGGATCTCGACAAGGGAGAGAAGAAAATGAGCAGGATAACAGAACATTCACTGTTGTGTCGCCTCGTTAGGGGAAGGGATGGTTCTCTCCCCCATTCCCCGGTGTCACATCGGCAGAATTAGGAAATCAGGATAATGCCAAGTACCCAGAACAAGGCGACATCCGCTGTTTAATCAGCAAAACGCTGGAACGCTGTGTCTGTGATGGATCATCCCATTAACAGGGCCAGCACGGATCCAGGCTCAGTGGGCTGAATGGCCTACTCTGTGCTGTCACACTCAGAGTGCATCAACGTATTAACACATTCCTTCACTCCTGCTACAGCGTATAACCCCAGCGGTGCACGGGTTAAAACAAACACTGCAAAAAACTGCATCCAGCTGAAACCACACCAGCAGCAGGAACACTGGAGCAGATTTTTATTCAACTCTACAAACTAAATTAATCAATTAACTGTGTGTGAAAATTACAAGGGGGAGTGGCAGCTTTGCCTTCTCTCTGTATTTCCATTTGAACTTGGTATCGACAGTCAGCTGTCAGTATGAGCCCAGGCTCAGCATCAGGGACTAACACACTGATGAATTGGAAATAAATAAAAGTATTTCTGATCTTAGTGAGGTTTGACACATCAACAGGCAAAGCCACAGAGAACCACCCCATCGAATCTCAGGTGCCCGAGTCTCCAGCGCAATCATTCTAAGTCCAAACACGCACTGAGCTTAGATACTTGTTCAGAAACTATTCACTGATCAGGGAATCTAACTGATCAAATCCCAATAATGATTTTTTTAGGAGCCAGGCTTCATTCTTTCCCATACCCAGTGGCCTGGATATAAGGCAGGCGAGGTATGAGCTTGTATCTATTTCCGAAGCTAGCTTTCCCTGGGACAGTTTGAAGAAGGGCACTCTGTATCAAGCTTGGTTAACTCAGAGACACAATCCACTCACATCTCTTGCCATGGGCAAACTGGAAGGATTCGCAGTCCACACTATGAACAAATCCTCCATAGCCATCAAGTCCTGGGGTGGGACTTGAACCTGGGACACAGAATCATAGAAACCCTACAGTGCAGAAGGAGGCCATTTGGCCCATCGACTCTGTACCGACAACAATCCCATTCAGGCCCAGTCCCCGTAACCCCACATATTCAACCTACCTAGTCCCCTGACATTAAAAGGCAATTTAACATGGCTAATCCACCTAACCCGCACATCTTTGGACTGTGGGAGGAAATCGGACCACGCAGACACGGGGAGAATGTGCAGACCCCACACAGACAGTGGCCCAAGGTCGGAACTGAACCCAGGTCCCTGGTGCTGTCAGGCAGCAGTGCTAACCACTGTGCCACCCAGCATTGGGCATTACGCTCAGAGGCTGGACATCTGCCCACTGGACCTCCCCATTGGGACCCAAGGCAACAACAGCTTTGAAATAAGCGGAATTAAGGCAGAAAGAACCTGCAGAGAGTTCGGATTGGGTGAGTGGCAAGAACATGGCAGGTGGAATACAGAATCATAGAATCTCACAGTGCAGAAGAGGCCCTTCTGCCCATCGAGTCTGCACCAACACATTAGAAACACCTGAACTTCCACTGAATCCCATCTCCCACTTGGTCCAAAGCCCTGAATGTTACGATGCACCAAGTGCTCATCTGGATGTTTTTAAAGGATGTGAGGCATCCCACCTCCACCACCCTCCCAGGCAGTGCATTCCAGACCCTCACCACCCTCTGGGGAAAAAGGTTTTTCCTCACATCCCCCCCCCACCCCCCATACCTCCTGCCCCTCACCTTGAAACTATATCCCCTCGTAACTGACCCTTCAACTGAGGGAAACAGCTACTCCTTATCCACTCTGTCCATGTCCCTCATAATCTTGTACACCTTGATCAGGCCACTCGGTCTTCTCTGCTCCAGAGAAAACAACCCAAGCCTATCCAACTTCTCTTCAAAATTTAAATGTTCCATCCCAGGCAGCATCCTGGTGAATCTCCTCTGCACCCCCTCCAGTGCAATCACATCCTTCCGATAATGTGGTGACCAGAACAGCACACAGTGCTCCAGCTGTGACCTCACCAAAGTTCTATACAACTCCAACATGACTTCCCTGCTTTTATAATCTATGCCTCGATTGATAAAGGCAAACGTTGGAGGGTCAGTGCCAAGGGAGTGCCGCACTGTCAGAGGGTCAGTGCTGAGGGAGTGCCGCACTGTCAGAGGGTCAGTGCCGAGGGAATGCCGCACTGTCAGAGGGTCAGTGCTGAGGGAGCGCCGCACTGTCAGAGGGTCAGTGCTGAGGGAGTGCCGCACTGTCAGAGGGTCAGTGCTGAGGGAGTGCCGCACTGTCAGAGGGTCAGTGCTGAGGGAGTGCCGCACTGTCAGAGGGTCAGTGCTGAGGGAGCGCCACACTGTCAGAGGGTCAGTGCTGAGGGAGCGCCGCACTGTCAGAGGGTCAGTGCTGAGGGAGTGCCGCACTGTCAGAGGGTCAGTGCTGAGGGAGTGCCGCACTGTCAGAGGGTCAGTGCTGAGGGAGTGCCGCACTGTCAGAGGGTCAGTGCTGAGGGAGCGCCGCACTGTCAGAGGGTCAGTGCTGAGGGAGTGCCGCACTGTCAGAGGGTCAGTGCTGAGGGAGTGCCGCACTGTCAGAGGGTCAGTGCTGAGGGAGTGCCGCACTGTCAGAGGGTCAGTGCTGAGGGAGTGCCGCACTGTCAGAGGGTCAGTGCTGAGGGAGCGCCGCACTGTCAGAGGGTCAGTGCTGAGGGAGTGCTGCACTGTCAGGCGGTCAGTGCTGAGGGAGTGCCGCACTGTCAGAGGGTCAGTGCTGAGGGAGTGCCGCACTGTCAGAGGGTCAGTGCTGAGGGAGTGCCGCACTGTCAGAGGGTCAGTGCTGAGGGAGTGCCGCACTGTCAGAGGGTCAGTGCTGAGGGAGTGCCGCACTGTCAGAGGGTCAGTGCTGAGGGAGTGCCGCACTGTCAGAGGGTCAGTGCTGAGGGAGCGCCGCACTGTCAGAGGGTCAGTACTGAGGGAGTGCTGCACTGTCAGAGACGCTGTCTTTCTGATGAGATGTTAAGTTGTGTCTCCGTTACTCTGAGGTGGAAGTAAAAGATTCTGTGGCACCAGATTGAGAGAAGAAATTCTCTCCGGTCCCCCAGAGAATATTTATTCCTCACCCAACAATAAAAATAGCCTGATATCTTGCTGTTGTCTCTCGCTGTTTGTGGGATCTTGCTGTGTGTATATTGTTGCTGTCCCTCCATTATCACAGTGGCTTCATTGGCTGTAAGAATCTTTGAGGAATCCCAAATGTCCCACAAAGTGTTGTATAAATGCACATCTTCCTTCCGAGCTGCGATTAGATGTTTCACACACGGACGGATTAACGATGACTAACACACCAATAACACACAGGTTCGCTTTTTCATTCCATATTCAGCCTTTAATATAAATCTGAGACAATGCTGAGGAGAAGTCACTTGTTTATAAGGAATATCGGGACAGCTGGAGGCCACTGAGTGCTTCAAGCCTGTTAGATTTTTTATTTGATTTGATTTATTATTGTCACATGTATTAGCCAATTAGTGAAAAGCATTGTTTCTTGCGCGCTGTACAGACAAAGCATACCGTTCATAGAGAAGGAAAGGAGAGGGTGCAGAATGTAGTGTTACAGTCACAGCGAGGGTGTAGAGAAAGATCAACTTAATGCGAGGTAGGTCCATTCAAAAGTCTGACAGCAGCAGGGAAGAAGCTGTTCTTGAGTCGGTCGGTACGGGACCTCAGACTTTTGTACCTTTTTCCCAACGGAAGAAGGTGGAAGAGAGAATGTCTGGGGTGTGTGGGATCCTTAATTATATGTTTCCCCGAGGCAGCGGGAAGTGTAGACAGAGTCAATGGATGGGAGGCTGGTTTGTGTGATGGATTGGGGCTACATTCACCACCCTTTTGTAGTTCCTTGTGGTCTTGGGCAGAGCAGGAGCCCAGACCGAGCTGTGATACAACCAGAAAGAATGCTTTCTATGGGGCATCTGTTGGTGAGGGTTGGTGTTTCTGCTATTCATTTAGATTTTACCAGGCCTATTCCTTAACTCCATTTATCCAGCTCGGTTCCATTACCAACAGGAACCAACAGGATCCATCTCAAGTTTCAGATTCCCTATTTGACCTCTGACCTCAACAACCTATTTTTGGGACAAAGAGTTGCGGATTTCCCTGCTCTGTGTGTGAGGGAAACGCTTCCCGACATCATCCCTGACCGGCCTGGCTCTTATTTAAGAGTCTGTAACCACCCCCTGTCTTGTTCTGAACACCCCCTAACCTCCCCCCCCACTCCCCGAGGGAATAGGTTCTCTCTATCGACCCTATCGAACCCTTCAATCACCTTAAAACACCTCTATCAGATCACTCCTTAATCGTTCTAAACTCGAGGGGCACAGGGCGTTGTGAGTAAAATGTACAAATGATTATTGATGACCAGGTTTGTTGTTGCAGGAACAGGGCTGGTGGAAATTGAGAGACTGATAGCTCACAGACTGTGCTCCTCAGGCCAGGCTAACCCGGGGGATAACCGCACTCTCAGAGCAGCCTCTACACCACCAGCACAGAGAGGAAGGTACTAACTGGTAAAGAGAGAGGAGGTGTTTAGCACAAGCTCTCTGCTTTCTTCCCCTTGCGAGAGTGGGGAACAGGAAAGGGTGGGTGGCCTTTGGGGCAGAGATGTTTTTCCTTTTTATCTTTCGTTCCACCCACTGCACAGAGAGCTGGGGGCCACACCCCGGTTAGGACCCTCCCATATGGCAGCTGTAACCAAATTGTCTCAAAGCAGAGAGTGATAGCTGAGTTCTGCACACATGAGGTTGGTCTCAACCGGGATCTTGCGTTCGTGTCCCACTATCTGTAACCCTCATGAGTTGTCTGGGCTTGCAAAATCTCACTAACTCTCTCAGCTGGAGACAATACACATCTCCTTAACCCTCTCTCCACTCCCATTGTCTGTACCTGTAAAGACTTGATTACCTGTTAAGACTCACATTCCAACTGTTATCTTGTAATTGAGTCTGTATCTATATACATGCCCTGTTTGTGAACCAAATCCTGCACTCATCTGATGAAGGAGCGGCGCTCCGAAAGCTCGTAATACCAAATAAACCTGTTGGATTTTAACCTGGTGTTGTGAGACTTCTTATCGAGCCCACCCTGCCACACCTCGATAACAAGGACGACCTATTGTCAGACTCCCATTTATTGCCTACAGCTCACCCATCAACACTATTATTCCCACAAAGTCCATCTCCAAACTCCGTGCCCTGGGCCTCGGATCCTCCCTCTGTGACTGGATCCTGAACTTCCAAACCCACAGTCCACAATCAGTGAGGATAGGCACCTCCTCCACGATCATCCTCAACACTGGAGTCCCACAAGGCTGTGTTCTCAGCCCCCCAACTATACTCCTTATACATCTATAACCATGCGGCCAAATTCCAGCAGAGTTTATCATCAGGTTCGACAATCTTACAGCGGCAATTATCCTGCTCGAATTTGACTGTGACAGAAGGCGCCAAGTTCAAAACACACCCCGAGAGCCCCATTCCTGGGGACTCACGCTCATTCCCGCTGTGTCGTTAAACACCCCCCTCCCTCAGCAGATCCTCCTCTTTCACTACATTTTCACATCTTGCTGAGTGAGGGGAGGTCGGTGCGGTTTTTAACATGTTCACCCAGGCGTGAACCTGTTGATGGGATTATCGGGGACGTAAAGGTGAGTATAGCCCCGGGGGAGAGGAATACTGCCCCTGGCAGTGCCCCCCTGACACTGCCCCCCCCAGCACTGCCCACAACACTGTCCCCCTGGCACTGTCCCCAACACTGCCCCTGACACAGACAGTGGAATTGGAATTCAATAAAAAATATCCAGGATTAAGAATCTTCATGATGACCATGAACCCATTGTCGATTGGTGGAAAACATAGAAGATAGGAGCAGGAAGAGGCCATTCGGCCCTTCGAGCCTGCCCCACTGTTCATCACGATCATGGCTGATCATCCAACTCAATAGCCTCATCCTGCTTCCTCCCCATAACCTTTCATCCCGTTCGCCCTGAGTGCTTTATCCAGCCGCCTCTTGAATACATTCAATATTCTAGCATCAACTACTTGCATCAAAAACCCATCTGGTTCACTAATGTCCTTTAGAGTCAGAGAGTCATAGAGGTTTACAGCATAGAAACAGGCCCTTCGGCCCAATTTGTCCATGCCAGCCTTTTTTTTAAAAACCTGAAGCTATTCCCAATTGTCCACATTTATCCCTCTATACCCATCGTACCCACGTAACTGTCTTAATGCTTTTTAAAAGACAAAATTGTACCCGTCTCTACCACTACCTCTGGCAGTTTGTTCCAGACACTCACCACCCTCTGTGTGAAAAAGTTGCCCCTCTGGACACTTTTGTATCTCTCTCCTCTCACCTTAAACCTCTGCCCTCTAGTTTTAGACTCCCCTACCTTTGGGAAAAGATATTGACTATCTGGCTGATCTGTGCCCCTCATTATTTTATAGACCTCAATAAGATCACCCCTCAGCCTCCTACGCTCCAGAGGAAAATGTCCCAGTCTATCCAGCCTCTCCTTATAACTCAATCCATCAAGTCCCGGTAGCACCCTAGTAAATCTTTTCTGCACTCTTTCTAGTTTAATAATATCCTTTCTATAATAGGGTGACCAGAACTGTACACAGTATTCCAAGTGTGGCCTTACCAATGTCTTGTACAACTCCAACAAGACGTCCCAACTCCTGTATTCAATGTTCTGACCAATGAAACCAAGCATGCCGAATGCCTTCTTCACCACTCTGTCCACCTGTGACTCCACTTTCAAGGAGTTATGAACCTGTACCCCTAGATCTCTTTGTTCTGTAACTCTCCCCAACCATTAACTGAGTAAGTCCTGCCCTGGTTCAATCGACCAAAATGCATCACCTCACATTTATCTAAATTAAACTCCATCTGCCATTCGTCAGCCCACTGGCCCAATTGATCAAGATCCTGTTGCAATTGGAGATAACTTTCTTCACTGTCCACTATATCACCAATCTTAGTGTAATCTGCAAACTTACTAACCCTGCCTCCTATATTCTCATCCAAATCATTAATATAAATGATAAATTACAGTGGGCCCAGCACTGATCCCTGAGGTACACCACTGGTCACAGGCCTCCAGTTTAAAAAACAACCCTCTACAACCACCCTCTGACTTCTGTCAAGAAGCCAATTTTGTATCCATTTAGATCCCTCACCCTGGATCCTGTGAGATTTAACCTTATGCAACAACCTACCATGTGGTACCTTGTCAAAGACCTTGCTAAAGTCCATGTAGACAACATCAACTGCACTGCCCTCATCTACCTTCTTGGTTACCCCTTCAAAAAACTCAATTTAATTTGTGAGACATGATTTTCCACTCACAAAGCCATGCTGACTGTCCCTAATCAGTCCTTGTGTCTCTAAATGCCTGTCGATCCTGTCTCTCAAAATACCTTCCAACAATTTACCCACCACAGATGTGAGGCTCACTGGCCTGTAGTTCCCAGGCTTTTCCCTGCAGCCCTTTTTAAACAAAGACACAACATTTGCCCCTCTCCCATCTTCACCCGTGACAATCGATAATTCAAATATCTCGGCTAGGGGACTTGCAAATTTCCTGCCTAGTCTCCCACAATGTCCTGGGATACACTACGTCAGGTCCCGGGGATTTATCTACCTTGATGCGTTTTAAGACTTCCAGTACCACCTTCTCTGTAATATGTACACTCCTCAAGACATCACTATTTATTTCCCCAAGTTCCCAAACATCCATGTCTTTCTCAACAGGAAATATTGGAGAGAAATATTCATTTAGGATCTCACCCATGTCTTGTGGATCCACACATAGACGACCTTGTTGATCCTTAAGAGGCCCTACTCCCTTGTTATTCTTTTGCCCTTTATGTATTTGTAAAAACTTAGGGAAGGAAACCTGCCATCCTTACCCGGTCTGGCCTACATGTGACTCCAGGGGCACAGAAATGTGGTTGACTCTGAACTCCCTCTTAAATGACCAAGCAAGACATTCAGTTTCAAGGGCAACTCAGGATGGCCAATAAATGCTGACCAACCAGCGACATCTGTGTCCCACGAGTGAACCAAAAAAAAGGTGGCAGCTTTGGTCTTTCAGTCCAAGTACAGGAGAAAGCATTAAGAAAATACTATTAGTTCCACGCCAGTAAACAGTGGATAATAAGGGGTCATGGAAGGTCATGAAGCCAAGTTCCTTCCAGGGGTGAGTTGAGTTCATGCTGTCACAAAAATTCTACCTATTTAATCTCCTGCTTTAATATTCTTATTAAAATGTTGACACAGGAGCACTAGGAGGCCATTCTGCCCTTCAAACATGGTCTAGCATTCAAATCATAGCTGATCAAAGATCTCCATCAGCTCCACCATCTCACTCTGTCCCCATATCCTCTCGTTCCCTTATCAACCTTGAAAATATTCACAACCCTCTGAGTGAAGAGATTTCCCCTCATCTCTGTTCTAAGTGGTATTATCGCTAGACTAGTAATTCAGAAACTCAGCTAATGTTCTGGGGGACCCCCGGGGTTCGAATCCCACCACGGCAGATGGTGAAATTTGACTTCAATAAAAGAAAAATCTGGAATTAAGGATCTACTGATGACCATGAAACTCTTTACTCTGAGACTGGGACCCCGTGTTCTAGATTCCCCAGGAAGGGCAAATGTTTTTTCAGTATTTACCCTGTTAAATCCCTTCCGACTTTTCTACGTTTCAGTGAGATTAACTCTCATTCTTCTAAACTCCAGGGAATCTGGCCCATCAAACTCTCCACGGGGAACAATCTCCTCATCCCAGAAGCCATGAATGGGTGTAGCCTTGTTGTACTTTCCCATTGTTAACTGTGAGCTGACTTTTCTCAGTGCAAGTGAGTTCACCTTTTAGAAGGCAGTGGCGGAGTGGTATTATCCCTGGGATAGTAATCCAGAGACCCAGGGGAATGCTCTGGGGACCCGGGTTCGAATCCCACCACAGCAGATGGTGAAATTTGAATTCAATAAAAATCTGGAATTAAGAATCTATTGATGACCATGAAACCATTGTCAATTGTCGGAAAAACCCATCTGGTTCACTAATGTCCTTTAGGGGAGGAAATCTGCCATCCTTACCCTGTCTGGCCTATATGTGACTCCAGATCCCAGAAATGTGGTCTTTATAAGATCCTTGTCAGGCCCCACTTGGAGTATTCGGCGCAGTTCTGGTCGCCTCACTACAAGAAGGATATGGAAGCTATTGAGAGGGTGCAGAGGAGATTTACAAGGATGTTGCCTGAATTGGGAGGCATGCCTTATGAAGATAGGTTGAGGGAGCTAGGTCTCTTCTCCCTGGAGAGACGAAGGTTGAGAGATGACCTGATAGAGGTTTATAAAATGTTGAGAGGTGCAGATAGGGTGGATTCTTGGAGGTTATTTCCCAGGGCTGAAATGGTCGCTACAAGAGGACACAGGTTTAAGGTGCTGGGGAGCAGGTACAGAGGAGATGTCAGGGGGTGGTGACTGAGTGGAATTAGCTGCCGTCGGTGGTGGTGGAGGCGAACTCTCTGGGGTCTTTTAAGAGACTTCTGGATAAGTACATGGGGTTTAATGGGATTGAGAGTTATAGATAGGTCCAGTAGGTAGGGATATGATTGGCGCAACTTGTGGGCCGAAGGGCCTGTTTGTGCTGTAGTGTTCTGTAATGTGGTTGACTCTGAACTGCCCTCAGGGGTGGGTAATAAATACTGGCCCAGCCAGTGATGTCCACATCCCGTGAAAGAATAAAAAAATTGCTGCTTTCTTATCCCATAAAATTTCAACATTTGTGTGTTACTTATTTTTGATTCGATTTATTATTGTCAATGTATTAGCACACAGTGAAAAGTATTGTTTCTTGCTCACGATATAACAAAGCATACCGCTCATAGAGAAGGAAAGGAGAGGGTGCAGAATGTAGTGTTACAGTCACAGCGAGGGTGTAGAGAAAGATCAGCTTAATGCGAGGTAGGTCCATTCAAAAGTCTGACAGCAGCAGGGAAGAAGCTGTTCTAGAGTCGGTCGGTACGTGACCTCAGACTTTTGTATCTTTTTCCCGATGGAAGAAGGTGGAAGAGAGAATGTCCGGGATGCGTGGCGTCCTTGAGTATTTTGGCTGTTTTCCCGAGGCAGCAGGAAGTGTAGACAGAGTCAATGGATGGGAGGCTGGTTTGTCTGATGGATTGGGGCTACATTCACAGCCCTTTGTAAATCCTTGCGGTCTTGGGCAGAGCAGGAGCCCAGACCAAGCTGTGATACAACCAGGAAGAATGCTTTCTATGGGGCATCTGTAAAAGTTGGTGAGAGTTGTAGCGGACATGCCAAATTTCCTTAGTCTTCTGAGAAATTATTTACAACAAATGCAAAGGAAAAAATAAAGCATCTGTCATTTTGATAGAATGTATGGAGCAGAAACTGTCTCCAGTGGCTGGAGAGTGAGTAACCAGAGGGATTGAAGGCAACTGACAAAAGAACGAGCGATGGGGAGTTGGGGGGGATGTTTTTTTGCACAGCGAGTGGTTGTGATCTGGAAGGCTCTGACTGGGAGGGCAGCAGAAGCAGATTCAACAGCAACTTTCAAAAGGAGAACTGGAGAAATACTTGAGAAGGAGAAAGATCTGCAGGGCTCTGGGGAAAGAGCAGTGGGAAATGGGACTACTTTTTCAAAGGGCCAGTATAAGAACAAATGGGCCAAATGGTCTGATCCGCTGCCGCTAAATTTAATGATTGTAGATTTAAAAAACATTTAAGAATCTTGCAAAATGGACATTTGATGGCAAATGAATTTCAATATCGGTGAATATCATAGAATCCCTACAGTACAGAAGGAGGCCATTCATCCCATCAGGTCTGTACCAACCACAATCCCACCTAGGCCCTATTCCCATAACCCCACACATCTGCCCTGCCCCTGACACTAGGGTCAATTTAGCACGGCCAACCTACCTAACCAGCACGTCTTTCAGACTACGGGAGGAAACCGGAGCACCCGGAGGAAACCCACGCAGATACGGGGAGAATGTGCAGACTCCACACAGACAGCCACCCAAGCTGGGAATCGAACCTGGGTCCGTTGACCACTGTGCCACCGTGACGGCATTTTGATAGGAGGAATTAGTGGTAAAATTCCTCGGAAATTCTGAATCTGAGCAGGGGAAAGAATCAGAGATCTGGGAGAGCAGATACAAGTCACTAAAAATAACCAGAGGGGTTATTACAGTCGGGGAATGTATGAACAAAGAACTGGGGTCCAATTCCAGAGGCAGTGAATCATAGGACAGAGGAATTATCTTAACCTCGTTATAGATACCCTGGTTAGGTGACAGTTTGTTCTGAGCACAGTTCTGGTCTCCACATTACAGAATGGATACTGGAGCACTGGTAAAGTTGCAAAGCAGATTTACAGAGATGATATCAGAACTGAGAGAATTAGCAGAAAAAATGTTGAAGAAACTTGGTTCCCTTTTCTCCAGAAGAGTGAAGGCTGAGGTGTGACCTGAAAGAGAACTTACAAAGCAGTTCATTCGGATAGGCACAGCAAAGATATTCCCACTTACTGGAGAGACCAGAACCGAGGGCCATCAACGTGTAAGAGTTAAACCCAGTCGGGAATTCAGGAGAAATAGAGTGAGGAGAATAGGAGGCGGCACAGTGGGTTAGCACTGCTGCCTCACAGCACCAGGGACCCGGGCTCGATTCCCGACTTGTGCAGAGTCTGCACATTCTCCCTGTGTCTGCGTGGGTTTCCTCCGGGTGCTCCGGTTTCCTCCCACAGTCTGAAAGACGCGCGGGTTAGGGTGCATTGGCCGTGCTGAATTCTCCCTCTGTGTACCCGCACATGCACCAAAGTGTGGCAACTAGGGGATTTTCACAGTAACTTCATTGCACCGTTAATGTAAGCCTATTTGTGACACTAACAAATAAACTTCAATGTAAATACAGGGAGTTGGGAGAATGTGGGGCTCGGGGGCTGGGGAGAAAGTGAGACTCCCTCCCATTGGGAGTGATCGAGGGGAATAAAATTGCTTCTATTTTCTCTCCGGTCATCACTGGACAGTGATCGAGAGATGGATTCTGGTTTGACTTATCCCTTACTTCACCTGGGGGACTGGAGTCAATTCTAAACCCCCTGTTGCTGAGATCAGCTATCTCTACAAAGACTGGGAATCACAGCTGAGATTCTTCTTATCTTCTCAGTTCAGTTCAGACACACTCAACGATGAAGCCGGTGGATAAGTCTCCAACTCCCCTTCATTGTAAACCTGCAGCACTCACCGTAAGTTCATCATTAACTCCGGCACAAGGTGGACAGGACCTTCCGTCAGCCCTGGGACAGAGCTGTAAGGAGGGACTGGAGAGGCTTGCCTCGTTTTCTCTGGAGCAGGGAAGGCCGAGGGGGGCCACGATTGAGTGGTAGACGATCATGAGGAGTACAAGAGTGAGCCAGGAGTTCCCCTGGGTTGAGGGGTCAGTCACGAGGGGACAGAGTTCTAGGCAGAGGGGATTTGGGAATTTTGTTTTCACTCAGAGGGCAGTGGGAATCTGGAATGCGCTGCCTGGGAAGGAGGCTGGAAACCTTACAACCGCTAAAAAATAATTAGATGAACACTTGAAGTATTGTCATAATCAGGGATACGGGACAAGTGCAGGGAAATGGGATTAGCACGACTTTGGTGGTGCAGACTCGATGGGCCGAAGGGCCTTGTCTGTGCTGTACCACCCTCATCATCACCGAGAGACACCAACAACACCCAGACATTGGATTTGAATAGCCAGGAATGACTGGCTGCTTCCCAGTGTCACTGAAGGAAACCTACAGAAAGGTGGACTATAATACACAGGAACAGAATTAGGCCACTCGGCCCATCGAGTTTGTTCCGTCATTCAATCATGGCTGATATTTTTCTCATCCCCCATTCTCCTGCCTTTTCCCCATAACCCCCGATCCCCTTATTAACCAGGAACCTATCTGTCTCTGTCTTAAAGATACTCAATGATCCAGCCACACATTCCCCACTCTCTGGCCTTGTGGAATTGTAAAGATATTGAGCAGCGTGGATAAAATAAATGCTTTATTTGATTTGATTTATTGTCTCATGTATTAACATACACTGAAAAGTATTGTTTCTTGCGCACTACACAGGCAAAGCATACCATTCATAGAGAAGGAAAGGAGGGAGTGCAGAATGTAGTGTTACAGTCACAGCGAGGGTGTAGAGAAAGATCAACTTAATGCGAGGTGGGTCCATTCAAAAGTCTGACAGCAGCAGGGAAGAAGCTGTTCTTGAGTCGGTCGGTACGGGACCTCAGACTTTTGTATCTTTTTCCCGACGGAAGAAGGTGGAAGAGAGAATGTCTGGGGTGTGTGGGGTCCTTAATTATGCTGGCTGCTTTTCCCCGAGGCAGCGGGAAGTGTAGACGTGCTAAGTTGCCCCTTAGTGTCGGGGGGATTAGCAGCGTAAATAGGTGGTGTTACGGAGATGGGGTCTGGGTGGGATTGTTGTCAGTCCAGATTTGATGGGCTGAGTGGCCTCTTTCTGCTCTGTAGGATTCTAAGATTCTACAAGACCGATGGAAATCAGCGTTGAAGTGTTATTAACCCCCACATTGACATTTTCATTCGATTTTTCTAAGTTTCATTCGGAATCTGGATTTTGTGACGGTGCCCCCCCCCTTTAAGGAGCTTTTACTGTAATTTAAACTCTTGTTAATTTAACTATTTTATTGTTCATACTCAAAATACCACAAAGAATGACTCACTGAAATTAGGGTGTGTTTGTGTTACGAGGTGTGTACTTGTGAAGTTTCAGTCTGTGAACAAATGTTACACTGAGTAAAGACACTCAGTAGATTCGTAGAATTCCGACAGTACAGAGGAAGGCCACTCAGCCCATCGAGTCTGTACTGACCACAATCCCACCCAGGCCCTGTTCCCTTAACCTCATTTACTCTGCTAATCCCCCTGACATTGGGGTCAATTTAGCACAGCCAATCCACCTAACCCACACATCTCTGGACTGTCAGAGGAAACCAGAGCACCCAGAGGAAACCCACGCAGTCATGGGGAGAATGTGCAAACTCCACCCAAATTCAATTCCACTCTCAGATCACTGTCTTTGTGGAGTTTGCACATTCTCCCCGTGTCTGCGTGGGTTTCCTCCGGGTGCTCTGGTTTCCTCCCACAGTCCAAAGATGTGCAAGTTAGGTGGATTGGCCGTGCTAAATCGCCCCTTAGTGCCAGGGGATTAGAAGGGTAAATACATGGGGGTTATGGGGGGATAGGGCCTGGATGGGATTGTGATTGATACAGACTCGATAAGCCTCCTTCTGCACTATAGGAAATCTATCATCTATGATCAATGATTCCACATGGACAGTGATCTAAGGCTGGAATTGAACCTGGCACTGTGAGGTAGCAGTGCTAACCACCATGCCACCATGCTGCCCCATGAAGAGAAGCTGATAGGGTTGATGTAGAGAAACTATTCCCATTCGTTGGGGAGTTCAGGACAAAAAGATATTTTCCCACCCCGCTCGCCATGGGAATCGTAGCGTGTGTGGAGAGGAGGGACAGTCCATGCAAAGGTCCGTTGCCTTTGGGCATAATTTTCCAGGTTTGGGGTGTGATTTTCCAGGTTTGGGGTGTGATTTTCTGGGTTTGGGGTGTGATTTTCCAGGTTTGGGGTGTGATTTTCTGGGTTTGGGATGTGATTATCCAGGTTTGGGGTGTGATTTTCCAGGTTTGGGGTGTGATTTTCCAGGTTTGGGGTGTGATTTTCCAGGTTTGGGGTGTGATTTTCCGGGTTGGGGGTGTGATTTTCTGGGTTTGGGGTGTGATTTT